>NC_134353.1:1852314-1938846 GCF_048569485.1 Anomaloglossus baeobatrachus | reverse complement strand
CCCCAAAAGCATATTGTGAGTCAGAAAATACATTGCTCTTCTTACCTTTTCCCAGACTGCACATTACAGCGAATGCCTTCAACTCAAACCTCTTGCGCAGAGTAGCTCGAAGGGAATGGTTCTTACTGCCTTACCATTGTGGACTACTGCATACCCGGTGATGAACAGTCCTTGATCATTGTCCAAAGCTCTGGAACCATCTATAAAATACTCAGCAGAGGGGTTAGTGAGTGGTACATCAGTGATATTTGTCAAGTCCTCTGTTTCTGCCTCCACCAATGCCTGACAGTCATGTGTCATATCAAACTGAACTTCTTCATCTGCTAGTTTGAAAAACAGGGGCAAGTCTTGTCTCACGGTCTCTCCCACAGGGACATGTCTTGTCTCATGGTCCCTCCCACAGGGACAGGTCTTGTCTCATGGTCCCTCCCACTTCCCCATCCAAATATTCTCCTCCCTTTTCTACAATCCACTGTTAATCATGCAGCTGGATTTAGACCATTACAGTTTGAGAGCATTATGGGGGAATGTAAAGAGGGAAAAGCTTAATATTTGTCCGGCCTTTATACTGAAGGATGGTGGGTCTGAGCCTGTTGGAGTCTTTCAGATACAGCATGAGGAGCTTGGAGTGAGGGGGCAGCTTAACACTATGTCCTCTGTCTGTCTAATAGAGTCCTGAAACAGCTGCCCAGCTCTTACACAAGCAGGGGTCACTGTAATAACTGAATGTAGTATCCCAGAGTAATACTCTGGAGGGTGCTGTCTACCACCGTGTTCTTGGGTGAGGACGCCGGCTATATGTCCAACCTGCTTGTGGCGGTAAAGGGTTAAAGCTTTTTCCCACGTCTATTTTGCTTATGTGAACACAACTGTCTGGATTTATTCTCAAGTCAAACAACTAGCTTTGGGAATTGTCAGTCAGGATTCGGAGATTACACAGAGTGCCTTCTTTTAAGGGGGGGGGGGGGTGGTCACCTTGGGCCCAATTAGGGTAAATTATATGCAGGTCCCAATTTTCTGCAACATGTCTGTCCTTAAATTAATAAGTGAATATGAGAAAACTAAAACCTGGGTCACAAAAAAGAAACAATGAATATAGTCCCCGGGGGATGACAATGGGGTTGTGGGAGACGTCTGAATTGTCAGTTTCCTATGGTGGTGGGGGTCACGATAGTAGTTGTTGCCTTTTTGGGACATTTGTCCCCTCAAAACAAAAAAAAAACAAACCTTTTTTGTCCACAAGCCCAACCTTTTACATTGCTGTAGTCTAAGCCTTTAAAGCCTCTAGGGCTGTGACAACTCCACACCCTGATGAAGGTGACACTAATCACAAAACCACACATTGGTTCTGGACATCACACACCAACAAGATGTCTGTAGCGAGGTACCATCCTCTCACACATTGTGCTATCTTCCTATGCAGCATGGCTGACATACCTTCAGTCTTTTTTTTTTTTTTAGCTGACACATTTACCATTGCTACTGCTTGCACATTTTCTCTTTTTTTTTTTTTTTTTTTAGCACCTTACATTTACACCATTTACGTTTGTATGGTTCTTCATACATTGCTGCTGTAATATACTTCACCATCATTCCATTCTGTTCTATAAGCTCATTGCCTTACACACACACGCAGCATGTTACTTTTTATAACGCATACTGTTTTTTTTTGTATCATTATAGGTCAATACGGGTCTATTCACATTCTAACCTGTTTGTTTTTATCTTTCAAACAGTCTTCACATTTGCAGAAAAAAAACATCTCCCAAAACAAAGAAATTCCAATAACATTTTGCATCAATCCATTGCTTCATTCCCTTTTCGTCTTTCTTCTATACCCTTTGTAGGGACATGGGTGGTACCTCTGAGGCTGATTACATCCTATAGCTGCCAGTCCTCTGACTGCAACTTCAATGCCCGCAGTTAACCGTAGAACTGAAATGGGCCATAGAGTCTTAACCGCAGAAGACTCTACTCTTCTCCCAGCACCAATTTGCTCGCAAGAGAAGGATTTCTACTCCCAGAACCACTGTTCTCGCAAGAGAATTTCTAGGAAGCATCAGGTTACCAGCCCTCTGTACCCGTACAATTTTGATACAGAACCAAACAAATAACAATTCATAAACTCTACTACCAACAGTTATTGGGATTACTTCTACTTCTCAATATAATATATCATGGGAGACTAAGCTAATTTCCTACAAAATCTCCATCTACCTGTGACTCAAACAGATTACATCAAACACAAAAGAGACAGTGTATCCAGACCAGGGCATATCAGATTTCAACTACTCAAACAAGTTCCCTTTCTTGTCCTGTAGAGGGCGCAGCTCCAAAAATAAAATCTTCAATAAGTTTTCCCTCTCTGGCTAATGGCTATATGTTTCTTTGTCTGGATAAACTGGATGATTACAAACTACACCTCCTATTAAGCCAATTCCCATCTTAAATGCAAATGCAAGAGAACATAAACACCAGCACAATGGTTTGTCAGATTTTTACAATACATCCGTCACTCAAAGATCAATCAGTCCCACATTAAAGGATCCTCATAGCTTAAAATATAATTCCAGAGATAACAGTCATATAGAAAACACAGGACAACATATAATCTTTCAACTGCTGAGATGATATACTCTTCATTCAATTTCCTTCAACAATCATTCGCACATTTAAAAACACATTGATACATATAACAGATCACAGATGGCATATCTCTATTATTTCAATCATACACACAAAATCCAAACACTGGCAGAGGTTTGATAAGAATGGTCTTGTTGGACCACTACGTACCCGTCTCGGACCTCCAGAAAGCACTGAAACATTTGTAACACAATGGGTTACTCACCGCGGATTTTGTTCAGTGGTTCCTGGGAAGGTCTTTATAGTCGGGTCACAGAGAGGTCCAGTTAACCATCCTGGGTTTCGGGCACCATGTTCTGTCGTGGAAACCACTTTCTTGGGAGAGCTAATTTAGGGTGAGATACAAAGTGATCTCCAGATCTGCCAGTGTTGGTCCCAATTAATAGCGATGCATCGGAGACAAACACACACGAACACACAGTTAATGTCCGTGTACCAGGCTTTGTCTGAAATCTCAGATGCCCAAGACACTAGTTTTATTACTGTCACAAAGAAAGGGGCATGACCTAATAGATTACCTTAAATGGGTATATAGGTTGACAAAAACAAGATCGTAAATGATGGATCGGCTGCATTCCTAAGTCTAGTTCTGTCCAGTTTTCTGGACATTCATTAACAAAGACCTTTGAGACTAAAAGCATCTTTATAACAAAGAGAGTACACCCTGTGTTATTGCTTTTATGAATAACACTTATGAAGCTAATATAAAAAGTACAAAATTATCAAAGATATATTTATATATAAATTGCTTAAATGATAATCTAACCTAATATAAAATATTAACCATAACAATACAGTGCAGTGATGTGTATATATCAGTATATAGGACATGTGACCGGTATATACAGTGCAGTGATGTGTATATATCAGTATATAGGACATGTGACCGGTATATACAGTGCAGTGATGTGTATATATCAGTATATATGTCAGGGCCAGGTGTACGGGGCAGGCCCAGGAGGTGGATCCACTGGACCGAACTCCTAGATGGTAGCAAAGAGTCCGGCAGCTGGAGCACTAGAAACAGCAGAAGCAGTCCTTGCACACAGGTATAGCGGAGAAGTCCCTGGGGACTACGGAGTTACGGGTGGTAGTCCGGGTGACGCAGCTCAGGTTCGGAAGCCGAGATGATGTCAGGCGGGGTCGGAACCTTGGGAGCAAGAAGAACGGGTCACCGCAGGGATCCGAGGTGGTGCGGACGTGTCAGGATGGCAGATGGACAGCGTTCGGGTTTCAGGATACGGCAGACTGGGTGTGCGAAGCAGGCACGGCTCTACAAAGAGAGATAGGTGAGTACGAGCACAGTAACACCAGGAGACCTGACTCCTAGCTCAGGGAACACGAAGATCAGGCCCCGCCCCCTTGGACAAGAACCCCCTTTATACCCCGTACCTGTCTAACCTCATTTCCTGTTAATGGGCGCTGGCCCTTTAAGAAAGGGGTCAGTGACCGCGCGGTCGCAGCGCGCCCTAATGCGCGCCGCTGCGCGGCCCGGGTGCCAGAAGCCAGGGGAAGGAGGCTGAGAGGAGGAACGCAGGGGAGCCGAGCAGGGCCTGGGAGGCCGTCGGGCGCCGGGGATCGGCGGCCAGGAAGCCCAGGAAGGACGGGCACAAGGGACTGGGACGCGGGGAGCGTGGCAGGTGAGCCGGGGAGCGGGGCAGGGGACCCGGGAAGGGGAGCCGAGGACCCGGGGAGCGTGACAGTACCCCCCCCCCCCCACGCCCCCCTCCCCGCAACCGAGACATGAAGGCACGGATCAGAGGAGTGCCCACATTCTCCCTGGGTTCCCAGGATCTATCCTCAGGACCATAACCCCTCCCAGTCCACCAGGAAGAACTGCCGGCCACGAACAGTCTTCATGGCCCACGATATCTCTTACCAGCGTAGATGTCGTCCTCTCAGCAATAGGAGGGAGGAGCCGGGCTGGCAGCAGCGGAGAAGGGACCAAGGAACACCGGCTTGAGGAGAGAGACGTGGAAGGAGTTGGGGTATTCTCATCGTGGCCGGAAGCTTCAGTTTGTAGGAGACCTCATTGATCTTGCTGAGGACCTTAAACGGCCCGATGTAGCGAGGACCCAGCTTGTAGGAAGGAATCTTCAGTCGGATGTACTGGGAAGCAAGCCAGACCAGGTCCACCAGGAGAGAAACACGGAGGGTCTAGACGCCTTTTGGTCAGCGTGTTTCTTCATCCGCTGGGAAGCGCGCCCAAGGGACGCCTTGACAGAGTCCCAAATGGTAGCGAAGTCACGGGCTACAGTATCAGCAGCAGGGACATTCCGAAGAAGGGGATATAGGCAACGGGACGGAAGGCTGTAGTCCGTAAAGCGACATGGAAGGGAGATTTGGAGGACGACTCACTGACGTGGTGGTTATGGGAGAACTCAGCCCAAGGCAGAAGCGTGGACCAGTCGTCGTGATGGGCGTTGACATAGTGACGTAAGAAGGATGTCAAGATTTGATTGACCCTCTCCACTTGGCCATTAGACTGAGGATGGTAAGCGGAAGAAAAGTCCAGAGTCACTCCCAGATGTTTGCAGAGAGCCCTCCAGAAGCGGGAGGTGAACTGAGTTCCTCTGTCGGACACGATGTGGGAAGGAAAAGCCATGTAAGCGAAAGATGTGTTGTATATAGGCTTCCGCGAGTTCCTGAGCAGAGGGCAGTCCGGGCATAGGGACGAAGTGAGCCATTTTGGAGAACCGATCCACCACGACCCATATGACTGTGTGTCCGGAGGATACTGGCAAGTCCGTAATAAAGTCCATCGCTATGTGTTGCCATGGAACTGAGGGTATCGGCAGAGGCAGAAGACGGCCATAGGGCAGGTGTTTGGGCGTCTTGTTCCTGGCACAAGAGGGGCAGGCAGAGACAAAGGCGGCAATGTCCGTGCGAAGGGATGGCCACCAGTAATGGCGTACAATCGCACCCCATGTTCTCTTCTGGCCTGCATGGCCGGCTGTTTTCGAGGCATGACCCCAGTGTAACACTTTTTTCCTGTCGGTCTCAGAGACATAGGTCTTCCCGGGTGGTATCTGGGCCAGAGTGACAGGAGCCACCGGAACAATCTTGTTAGGAGAGATGATAGGTTGGATAGTCTCTTCCTCCTGCTCCAGGGGCATGAGGAGACCTAGACAAGGCATCAGCGCGTATATTCTTGTCCGCGGGTCGGAAATGAAGCTGGAAGTCAAACCTGGCAAAGAATAAGGACCACCTGGCTTGCGTGGGTTCAGTCGCTGAGCGGGACCGCAGGTATTCCAGGTTCTTGTGGTCCGTGTAGATAATCACGGGGTACACTGCTCCCTTCCAGGAGGTATCGCCACTCCTCCAGAGCCAGTTTGACCGCTAATAGCTCTCGGTCACCGATGGTGTAATTACGTTCAGGTGCTGAGAAGCTTTTAGAGAAGAAACCGCAAGTCACCATCTTCCCGGAGGAGGATTTTTGCATGAGCACTGCTCCGGCTCCTGAGGAGGAAGCATCCACCTCTAAGGTGAACTGGCGGTTTAACTCTGGGTCGGTGGAGTACAGGAGAGGAGGCGAATGCTCGCTTCAGGGAAGCAAAATGCAGGCGTCGGCCGCAGGTGACCAGTCCTTTGGATTAGCCTCCTTTTTTGGTCAGAGCGGAGAGAGGAGCAGTCAGGGCGGAGAAGTGAGGAATAAACTGGCGGTAGTAGTTGGCAAATCCCAGGAACCGTTGGATTGCCTTCAGTCCAGAAGGGGGGAGGGCCAGTTGAGAATGGCGGAGACCTTCTTGGGATCCATCTGCAGCACCAGTCCCCGAGATGATGTATCCCAGGAAAGGAAGAGAAGACTGCTCAAAGACGCACCTTTTACATATTTGGCGTAGAGACGATTCTCTCTCAGTCTTTGTAGAACCAGCTTTACGTTCTCTCTGTGGGTCTGGAGGTCCGGAGAGAAAAACAAGAATGTCATCCAGATAAACTACTACACATACGTAGAGGAGGTCCCGGAAAATGTCGTTCACCAGTTCTTGGAATACTGGCAGGAGCGTTACACACAGACCGAAGGGCATCACACAGTAATTCATAGTGCCCATCGCGAGTATTAAACGCGGTCTTTCCATTCGTCCCCAGAGCGGATACGAACTAGGTTGTAGGCACCCCGAAGATCCAGTTTGGTGAACACACGGGCTCCTCTGAGCCGAGTCGAACAGTTCGGGGAATGAGCGGTAGGGGGTACTTGTTTTTTATAGTAATCTGATTCAAGCCCCCGGTAGTCAATGCATGGGCGAAGGTCACCCTCTTTCTTCTTAACGAAGAAGAAGCCTGCTCCCGCAGGAGAGGAGGATCTCCGGATGAATCCCTTTGCCAGGCTTTCCATGATGTAGGTGGACATGGCCCTGGTTTCGGCTGGAGACAACGGATATATCCGTCCCTCGAGGTGGTGTTGTTCCTGGGAGCAGGTCGATGGCGCAATCGTAGGGACGGTGTGGCGGAAGTACCTCAGACTCCTTCTTGTCAAAAACGTCCGTGAAGGACCCAATAGGCCGAGGGCAGACCCAGGTAGGTTCTCAGGAACCGGAGGTCGTCGGACTGGTTGTATAGACTGTAGACATCTCTCATGACAGGCAGAGCCCCCAACGGGTGATTTCGCCAGTACCCCAGTTGACTGAGGGTTCGTGAGTTCGCAACCAAGGAAGTCCCAGCAGGACTTGGTGGGACATGTGTGGAAGGACGTAGAGAGCGATGTTCTCGGTGTGCAGAGCACCGATACGCAGTTCCACCGGCTTCGTGATCCAGGAGATGGTATCAGAGAGGGGTTCTCCCATCCACCGAGGCAATCAGTAGGGGCTTCTCGAGTAGAGTAACAGGCAGCTGGTATTTGTCCACCGTGGCCTGCTGGATAAAATTGCCTGCTGCTCCGGAGTCGAGGTATGCCTCAGCCGTGAAGCGCGTCCTCCTCCTGTTGATACTTGTACCGTCCACATAACTGGGTCGGAGAGAGTCCCCAGCACCTAGGGTGGCCTCTCCTACCAACCCTAGGCTTTGGAGTTTCCCGGCCTTTCCGGACAGGAGCGTAGGAGATGTGTGTCCACCTCCGCAGTAAAAGCAGAGGCCCTTGGCGAGCCGCTCTGCTCGACGTTGGTCAGACTGTCGTACTCGATCAACCTGCATGGGTTCGTGGACAGGAATCCCAGCTGTAGATGACTGTGGCACAGAGGACTTCTGTGGCGGAGAGGAGTGCCGTACCGCACGTCGCTCACGAACCAGCTCTTTGGAGCGCTCCTGAAAACGAATGTCCACTCGCGTGGCTAGGGCAATCAGGGGCATCTAGGGTGGAGGGCATGTCACGACCCGCCAACTCATCTTTGATGCGACTTGACAGTCCTTCCCAGAAGGCGGCTGTCAGGGCCTCATTATTCCACCCGAGTTCAGAAGCCAAAGTGCGGAAACGGATGGCGTATTGGCCCACCGTCAGTGTTCCTTGACGTAGGCGGAGAAGTGATGAAGCAGACGCAGAGGCGCGTCCCGGCTCGTCAAAGGTACTGCGAAAGGCCTGCAGGAACTCTTGAAGATCCTTGGTCATGGGGTCCTCCTTCTCCCACAAGGGGTTCATCCACGCCAGTGCCTGTCGCCCTCCAGGTGAGACATTATAAAGGCGACCTTGGCTTGGTCGGAGGCGAACAGATGGGGCAGCTGCGTGAAGTGAAGGGAGCATTGGTTTATGAAGCCCCCTGCAGGTCTTGGGATCTCCAGCATAACGAGGAGGTGACGCCAAACGGAGTCGGGAAGCATCCGACGCGGCTGCCACTGGTGCGGGAAGCCGTGGATTGCCTAGTGGGAGACCTGGGTGCTGCAGGCGTCATTGATGCTTGTAATGTGTACAGGCGAGTGTCCACGGAGGTCATAAATTGCAGCATGCGGGTCTGGACTTCACGCTGGCGTTGGAGTTCCTCTTGCAGGGCCAATAGTGCTGCAGCGGGATCCATGGCCCTGATCTTACTGTCAGGGCCAGGTGTACGGGCAGGCCCCAGGAGGTGGATCCACTGGACCGAACTCCTAGATGGTAGCAAAGAGTCCGGCAGCTGGAGCACTAGAAACAGCAGAGCAGTCCCTTGCACACAGGTATAGCGGAGAAGTCCCTGGGACTACGGAGTTACGGGTGGTAGTCCGGGTTGACGCAGCTCAGGTTCGGAAGCCGAGATGATGTCAGGCGGGGTCCGGAACCTTGGGAGCAAGAAGACGGGTTACCGCAGGGATCCGAGGTGGTGCGGACTGTCAGGATGGCAGATGGACAGCGTTCGGGTTTCAGGATACGGCAGACTGGGTGGCGAAGCAGGCACGGCTCTACAAAGAGAGATAGGTGAGTACGAGCACAGTAACACCAGGAGACCTGACTCCTAGCTCAGGGAACACGAAGATCAGGCCCCGCCCCCTTGGACAAGAACCCCCTTTATACCCCGTACCTGTCTAACCTCATTTCCTGTTAATGGGCGCTGGCCCTTTAAGAAAGGGTCAGTGACCGCGCGCGCGCCCTAATGCGCGCGCGCGCGGCCCGGGTGCCAGAAGCCAGGGAAGGAGGCTGAGAGGAGGACGCAGGGGAGCCGAGCAGGGCCTGGGAGGCCGTCGGGCGCCGGGATCGGCGGCCAGGAAGCCCAGGAAGGACGGGCACAAGGGACTGGGACGCGGGGAGCGTGGCAGGTGAGCCGGGGAGCGGGGCAGGGGACCCGGGAAGGGGAGCCGAGGACCCGGGGAGCGTGACAATATAGGACATGTGACCGGTATATACAGTGCAGTGATGTGTATATATCAGTATATAGGACATGTGACGGTATATACAGTGCAGTGATGTGTATATATCAGTATATAGGACATGTAACCGGTATATACAGTGCAGTGATGTGTATATATCAGTGTATAGGACATGTGACAGGTATATACAGTGCAGTGATGTGTATATATCAGTATATAGGACATGTGACAGGTATATACAGTGCAGTGATGTGTATATATCAGTATATAGGACATGTGACCGGTATATACAGTGCAGTGATGTGTATATATCAGTATATAGGACATGTGACCGGTATATACAGTGCAGTGATGTGTATATATCAGTATATAGGACATGTGACGGTATATACAGTGCAGTGATGTGTATATATCAGTATATAGGACATGTGACCGGTATATACAGTGCAGTGATGTGTATATATCAGTGTATAGGACATGTGACGGTATATACAGTGCAGTGATGTGTATATATCAGTATATAGGACATGTGACCGGTATATACAGTGCAGTGATGTGTATATATCAGTATATAGGACATGTGACGGTATATACAGTGCAGTGATGTGTATATATCAGTATATAGGACATGTGACGGTATATACAGTGCAGTGATGTGTATATATCAGTAAATAGGACATGTGACGGTATATACAGTGCAGTGATGTGTATATATCAGTATATAGGACATGTGACCGGTATATACAGTGCAGTGATGTGTATATATCAGTATATAGGACATGTGACCGGTATATACAGTGCAGTGATGTGTATATATCAGTATATAGGACATGTGACCGGTATATACAGTGCAGTGATGTGTATATATCAGTATATAGGACATGTGACGGTATATACAGTGCAGTGATGTGTATATATCAGTATATAGGACATGTGACGGTATATACAGTGCAGTGATGTGTATATATCAGTATATAGGACATGTGACCGGTATATACAGTGCAGTGATGTGTATATATCAGTATATAGGACATGTGACCGGTATATACAGTGCAGTGATGTGTATATATCAGTATATAGGACATGTGACGGTATATACAGTGCAGTGATGTGTATATATCAGTATATAGGACATGTGACCGGTATATACAGTGCAGTGATGTGTATATATCAGTATATAGGACATGTGACCGGTATATACAGTGCAGTGATGTGTATATATCAGTATATAGGACATGTGATCGGTATATACAGTGCAGTGATGTGTATATATCAGTATATAGGACATGTGACCGGTATATACAGTGCAGTGATGTGTATATATCAGTATATAGGACATGTGACGGTATATACAGTGCAGTGATGTGTATATATCAGTATATAGGACATGTGACCGGTATATACAGTGCAGTGATGTGTATATATCAGTGTATAGGACATGTGACGGTATATACAGTGCAGTGATGTGTATATATCAGTATATAGGACATGTGACCGGTATATACAGTGCAGTGATGTGTATATATCAGTATATAGGACATGTGACGGTATATACAGTGCAGTGATGTGTATATATCAGTATATAGGACATGTGACGGTATATACAGTGCAGTGATGTGTATATATCAGTATATAGGACATGTGACCGGTATATACAGTGCAGTGATGTGTATATATCAGTATATAGGACATGTGACCGGTATATTACAGTGCAGTGATGTGTATATATCAGTATATAGGACATGTGACCGGTATATACAGTGCAGTGATGTGTATATATCAGTATATAGGACATGTGACGGTATATACAGTGCAGTGATGTGTATATAATCAGTATATAGGACATGTGACGGTATATACAGTGCAGTGATGTGTATATATCAGTATATAGGACATGTGACCGGTATATACAGTGCAGTGATGTGTATATATCAGTATATAGGACATGTGACCGGTATATACAGTGCAGTGATGTGTATATATCAGTATATAGGACATGTGACGGTATATACAGTGCAGTGATGTGTATATATCAGTATATAGGACATGTGACCGGTATATAACAGTGCAGTGATGTGTATATATCAGTATATAGGACATGTGACCGGTATATACAGTGCAGTGATGTGTATATATCAGTATAATAGGGACATGTGATCGGTATATACAGTGCAGTGATGTGTATATATCAGTATATAGGACATGTGACCGGTATATACAGTGCATGTGATGTGTATATATCAGTATATAGGACATGTGACCGGTATATACAGTGCAGTGATGTGTATATACTCAGTGTATAGGACATGTGACGGTATATACAGTGCAGTGATGTGTATATATCAGTATATAGGACATGTGACGGTATTATACAGTGCCAGTGATGTGTATATATCAGTATATAGGACATGTGACTGGTATATACAGTGCAGTGATGTGTATATATCAGTATATAGGACATGTGACGGTATATACAGTGCAGTGATGGTGTATATATCAGTATATAGGACATGTGACCGGTATATACAGTGCAGTGATGTGTATATATCAGTATATAGGACATGTGACCGGTATATACAGTGCTAGTGATGTGTATATATCAGTATATAGGACATGTGACCGGTATATACAGTGCAGTGATGTGTATATATCAGTATATAGGACATGTGACCGGTATATACAGTGCAGTGATGTGTATATATCAGTATATAGGACATGTGACCGGTATATACAGTGCCAGTGATGTGTATATATCAGTATATAGGACATGTGACCGGTATATACAGTGCAGTGATGTGTATATATCAGTATATAGGACATGTGACCGGTATATACAGTGCAGTGATGTGTATATATCAGTATATAGGACATGTGACGGTATATACAGTGCAGTTGATGTGTATATAATCAAGTATATAGGACATGTGACGGTATATACAGTGCAGTGATGTGTATATATCAGTATATAGGACATGTGACCGGTAATAGTACAGTGCAGTGATGTGTATATATCAGTATATAGGACATGTGACCGGTATATACAGTGCAGTGATGTGTATATATCTAGTATATAGGACATGTGACCGGTATATACAGTGCAGTGATGTGAATATATCAGTATATAGGACATGTGACCGGTATCTACAGTGCAGTGATGTGTCATATATCAGTATATAGGACATGTGACGGTATATACAGTGCAGTGATGTGTATATATCAGTATATAGGACATGTGACGGTATATACAGTGCAGTGATGTGTATATATCAGTATATAGGACATGTGACCGGTATATACAGTGCAGTGATGTGTATATATCAGTATATAGGACATGTGGACCGGTATATACAGTGCAAGTGATGTGTATATATCAGTATATAGGACATGTGACGGTATATACAGTGCAGTGATGTGTATATATCAGTATATAGGACATGTGACCGGTATATACAGTGCAGTGATGTGTATATATCAGTATATAGGACATGTGACCGGTATATACAGTGCAGTGATGTGTATATATCAGTATATAGGACATGTGATCGGTATATTACAAGTGCAGTGATGTGTATATATCAGTATATAGGACATGTGACCGGTATATACAGTGCAGTGATGTGTATATATCAGTATATAGGTACATGTGGACGGTATATACAGTGCAGTGATGTGTATATATCAGTATATAGGACATGTGACCGGTATATACAGTGCAGTGATGTGTATATATCAGTGTATAGGACATGTGACGGTATATACAGTGCAGTGATGTGTTATATATCAGTATATAGGACATGTGACCGTATATACAGTGCAGTGATGTGTATATATCAGTATATAGGACATGGTGACGGTATATACAGTGCAGTGATGTGTATATATCAGTATATAGGACATGTGACGGTATTATACAGTGCAGTGATGTGTATATATCAGTATATAGGACATGTGACCGGTATATACAGTGCAGTGATGTGTATATATATCAGTATATAGGACATGTGACCGGTAATATACAGTGCAGTGATGTGTATATATCAGTATATAGGACATGTGACCGGTATATACAGTGCAGTGATGTGTATATATCAGTATATAGGACATGTGACGGTATATACAGTGCAGTGATGTGTATATATCAGTATATAGGACATGTGACGGTATATACAGTGCAGTGATGTGTATATATCAGTATATAGGACATGTGACCGGTATATACAGTGCAGTGATGTGTATATATCAGTATTATAGGACATGTGACCGGTATATACAGTGCAGTGATGTGTATATATCAGTATATAGGACATGTGACGGTATATACAGTGCAGTGATGTGTATATATCAGTATATAGGACATGTGACCGGTATATACAAGTGCAGTGATGTGTATATATCAGTATATAGGACATGTGACCGGTATATACAGTGCAGTGATGTGTATATATCAGTATATAGGACATGTGATCGGTATATACAGTGCAGTGATGTGTATATATCAGTATATAGGACATGTGACCGGTATATACAGTGCAGTGATGTGTATATATCAGTATATAGGACATGTGACCGGTATATACAGTGCCAGTGATGTGTATATATCAGTGATATAGGACATGTGACGGTATATACAGTGCAGTGATGTGTATATATCAGTATATAGGACATGTGACGGTATATTACAGTGCAGTGATGTGTATATATCAGTATATAGGACATGTGACTGGTATATACAGTGCAGTGATGTGTATATATCAGTATATAGGACATGTGACGGTATATACAGTGCAGTGATGTGTATATATCAGTATATAGGACATGTGACCGGTATATACAGTGCAGTGATGTGTATATATCAGTATATAGGACATGTGACCGGTATATACAGTGCAGTGATGTGTATATATCAGTATATAGGACATGTGACCGGTATATACAGTGCAGTGATGTGTATATATCAGTATATAGGACATGGTGACGGTATATACAGTGCAAGTGATGTGTATATATCAGTATATAGGACATGTGACCGGTATATACAGTGCAGTGATGTGTATATATCAGTATATAGGACATGTGACCGGTATATACAGTGCAGTGATGTGTATATATATCAGTATATAGGGACATGTGTACCGGTATATACAGTGCAGTGATGTGTATATTCAGTATATAGGGACATGTGACCGGTATATAACAGTGCAGTGATTGTGTATATATCAGTATATTAGGACATGTGACCGGTATATACAGTGCAGTGATGTGTATATATCAGTATATAGGACATGTGACCGGTATATACAGTGCAGTGATGTGTATATATCAAGTGATAGTAGGTACCAATAAGTGACGGTATATACAGTGCAGTGATGTGTATACAGGAAGCTGACAGAGGAGGGAAGTTATAGAAAAGCAGAAATTGAGGCGGGGGGAAGGGCCGGGGCTGAGTGAAGAGCAGAGAAGTTGGAGAAGTGCGGGGGAAGCTGCGACCTGTGGATCCATATTGTGAGTGCGGAGATGTCCTGCGGAGGGTTCGGAGCTTTGTGTCTCAGTGATCCACAGCCCGGGATGGCCGCCCCTGACAAGCCCCTAAAGGAGGGTCAGCTGCACATCAAGCAGAACAAGTTTGGGAAGGTGAGTGAAGGCCGCTCCCAGACTGTATATAGGGGCTGTCAGGTCTCCCCCCCTATGTGCCCCGTCACTGACCGTATACATCTACCACATGTGTGAGAGAATGGTATACGTCCGCTCCCCAGACTGTATATAGGGGCTGTCAGGTCTCCCCCCCCTATGTGCCCCGTCACTGACCAATATACATCTACCACATGTGTGAGAGAATGGTATACGTCCGCTCCCAGACTGTATATAGGGGCTGTCATGGTCTCCCCCCTATGTGCCCCGTCACTGACCGTATACATCTACCACATGTGTGAGAGAATGGTATACGTCCGCTCCCAGACTGTATATAGGGGCTGTCAGGTCTCCCCCCTATGTGCCCCGTCACTGACCGTATACATCTACCACATGTGTGAGAGAATGGTATACGTCTGCTCCCAGACTGTATATAGGGGCTGTCAGTGCTCCCCCCTATGTGCCCCGTCACTGACCATATACATCTACCACATGTGTGAGAGAATGGTATACGTCCGCTCCCAGACTGTATATAGGGGCTGTCAGTGCTCCCCCCTATGTGCCCCGTCACTGACCGTATACATCTACCACATGTGTGAGAGAATGGTATACGTCCGCTCCCAGACTGTATATAGGGGCTGTCAGTGCTCCCCCTATGTGCCCCGTCACTGACCGTATACATCTACCACATGTGTGAGAGAATGGTATACGTCCGCTCCCAGACTGTATATAGGGGCTGTCAGGTCTCCCCCCTATGTGCCCCGTCACTGACCATATACATCTACCACATGTGTGAGAGAATGGTATACGTCCGCTCCCAGACTGTATATAGGGGCTGTCAGTGCTCCCCCCTATGTGCCCCGTCACTGACCGTATACATCTACCACATGTGTGAGAGAATGGTATACGTCCGCTCCCAGACTGTATATAGGGGCTGTCAGGTCTCCCCCCTATGTGCCCCGTCACTGACCGTATACATCTACCACATGTGTGAGAGAATGGTATACATCCGCTCCCAGACTGTATATAGGGGCTGTCAGGTCTCCCCCCTATGTGCCCCGTCACTGACCGTATACATCTACCACATGTGTGAGAGAATGGTATACGTCCGCTCCCAGACTGTATATAGGGGCTGTCAGTGCTCCCCCTATGTGCCCCGTCACTGACCGTATACATCTACCACATGTGTGAGAGAATGGTATACGTCCGCTCCCAGACTGTATATAGGGGCTGTCAGGTCTCCCCCCTATGTGCCCCGTCACTGACCATATACATCTACCACATGTGTGAGAGAATGGTATACGTCCGCTCCCAGACTGTATATAGGGGCTGTCAGGTCTCCCCCCTATGTGCCCCGTCACTGACCGTATACATCTACCACATGTGTGAGAGAATGGTATACATCCGCTCCCAGACTGTATATAGGGGCTGTCAGGTCTCCCCCCTATGTGCCCCGTCACTGACCGTATACATCTACCACATGTGTGAGAGAATGGTATACGTCCGCTCCCAGACTGTATATAGGGGCTGTCAGTGCTCCCCCTATGTGCCCCGTCACTGACCGTATACATCTACCACATGTGTGAGAGAATGGTATACGTCCGCTCCCAGACTGTATATAGGGGCTGTCAGGTCTCCCCCCTATGTGCCCCGTCACTGACCATATACATCTACCACATGTGTGAGAGAATGGTATACGTCCGCTCCCAGACTGTATATAGGGGCTGTCAGTGCTCCCCCCTATGTGCCCCGTCACTGACCGTATACATCTACCACATGTGTGAGAGAATGGTATACGTCCGCTCCCAGACTGTATATAGGGGCTGTCAGTGCTCCCCCTATGTGCCCCGTCACTGACCGTATACATCTACCACATGTGTGAGAGAATGGTATACGTCCGCTCCCAGACTGTATATAGGGGCTGTCAGGTCTCCCCCCTATGTGCCCCGTCACTGACCGTATACATCTACCACATGTGTGAGAGAATGGTATACGTCCGCTCCCAGACTGTATATAGGGGCTGTCAGGTCTCCCCCCTATGTGCCCCGTCACTGACCGTATACATCTACCACATGTGTGAGAGAATGGTATACGTCCGCTCCCAGACTGTATATAGGGGCTGTCAGGTCTCCCCCCTATGTGCCCCGTCATTGACCATATACATCTACCACATGTGTGAGAGAATGGTATACGTCCGCTCCCAGACTGTATATAGGGGCTGTCAGGTCTCCCCCCTATGTGCCCCGTCACTGACCGTATACATCTACCACATGTGTGAGAGAATGGTATACGTCCGCTCCCAGACTGTATATAGGGGCTGTCAGGTCTCCCCCCTATGTGCCCCGTCATTGACCATATACATCTACCACATGTGTGAGAGAATGGTATACGTCCGCTCCCAGACTGTATATAGGGGCTGTCAGGTCTCCCCCCTATGTGCCCCGTCACTGACCGTATACATCTACCACATGTGTGAGAGAATGGTATACGTCCGCTCCCAGACTGTATATAGGGGCTGTCAGGACCCCCCCTATGTGCCCCGTCACTGACCATATACATCTACCACATGTGTGAGAGAATGGTATACGTCCGCTCCCAGACTGTATATAGGGACTGTCAGTGCTCCCCCTATGTGCCCCGTCACTGACCGTATACATCTACCACATGTGTGAGAGAATGGTATACGTCCGCTCCCAGACTGTATATAGGGGCTGTCAGGTCTCCCCCTATGTGCCCCGTCACTGACCATATGTATCTACCACATGTGTGAGAGAATGGTATACGGTCCGCTCCCAGACTGTATATAGGGGCTGTCAGGTCTCCCCCCCTATGTGCCCCGTCACTGACCATATACATCTACCACATGTGTGAGAGAATGGTATACGTCCGCTCCTAGACTGTATATAGGGGCTGTCAGGACCCCCCCTATGTGCCCCGTCACTGACCGTATACATCTACCACATGTGTGAGAGAATGGTATACGTCCGCTCCTAGACTGTATATAGGGGCTGTCAGGACCCCCCCTATGTGCCCCGTCACTGACCGTATACATCTACCACATGTGTGAGAGAATGGTATACGTCCGCTCCCAGACTGTATATAGGGGCTGTCAGTGCTCCCCCTATTTGCCCAGTCACTGACCGTATACATCTACCACATGTGTGAGAGAATGGTATACGGCCCGCTCCCAGACTGTATATAGGGGCTGTCAGGTCTCCCTTCTATGTGCCCCATCACTGACCGTATACATCTACCACATGTGTGAGAGAATGGTATACTGCCTCCCACCAGATTGTATATAGGGGCTGTCAGGTCTCCCCCCTATATGCCCCGTCACTGACCGTATACATCTACCACATGTGTGAGAGAATGGTATACATCCGCTCCCAGACTGTATATAGGGGCTGTCAGGTCTCCCCCCTATGTGCTCCGTCACTGACCGTATATATCTACCACATGTGTGAGAGAATGGTATACGTCCGCTCACAGACTGTATATAGGGGCTGTCAGGTCTCCCCCCGATGTGCTCCGTCACTGACCGTATACATCTACCACATGTGTGAGAGAATGGTATACGTCTGCTCACAGACTATATAGGGGCTGTCAGTGCTCCCCCCTATGTGCCCCGTCACTGACCATATACATCTACCACATGTGTGAGAGAATGGTATACGTCCGCTCCCAGACTGTATATAGGGGCTGTCAGTGCTCCCCCCTATGTGCCCCGTCACTGACCGTATACATCTACCACATGTGTGAGAGAATGGTATACGTCCGCTCCCAGACTGTATATAGGGGCTGTCAGGTCTCCCCCCTATGTGCCCCGTCACTGACCATATACATCTACCACATGTGTGAGAGAATGGTATACGTCCGCTCCCAGACTATATAGGGGCTGTCAGGTCTCCCCCCCATGTGCCCCGTCACTGACCATATACTCCTATTACATTGTGTGAGAGAACATTATACGTCCCGCTCCCCCCATATCATATACGGCCCCCTCAAAAAACTGTATAGAGGCTGTCAGGTCTCCCTCCTATGTGCCCCATCACTGACTATTACATAGACGTATACATAGACCACATCAGAGCAAGCTTTGGCCCACAATCACAACAGCCCGTCCTCACAACTACTCAGCCCTCTTCCTCCAAATCCAGCTTCTCCACCATGACAGAAGATCATCTTTCCACTCTACTCTCAAGATCACATCTCACCACCTGTGCACTTGATCCACTCCCATCCCACCTGATCCCCAATCTCCCCACAGTCTTCATACCAGCCCTAACCCATCTCTTCAACCTATCACTAACAACCGGTGTATTCCCTTCATCCTTTAAACATGCCTCAATCACACCCATCCTCAAAAATTCCTCCCTTGACCCAGCCTCTGTGCCAAACTATTGCCCCATATCCCTTCTCCCCTATGCCTCAAAACTACTGGAACAGCATGTCCATCTTGAACTGTCCTTATACCTCTCCTCTTGCTCCCTTATTGACTGGCTACAATCTGGCTTCCGAACGCATCATTCCACTGAGATTGCCCTAACTAAAGTCACCAATGACCTACTAACCGCCAAAGCCAAGCAACACTACTCTTTCCTCCTCCTCCTGGACCTGTCCTCTGCCTTTGACACTGTAGACCATTCCCTTCTGCTACAAATTGTCTCGTCTCTGGGCATCACATACTTGGCCTTATCTTGGATCCCCTCATACCTCACAGACCGGACTTTCAGCGACTCCCATTCTCACACCACCTCCTCATCTAACCCTCTATCTGTCGGTGTCCCCCAAGGTTCAGTTCTTGGACCCCTGCTGTTCTCCATCTACACCTTCGGCCTGGGACAGCTCATAGAGTCCCACGGCTTTCAGTATCATCTCTACGCCGATGATATGCAGATCTACCTTTCTGGACCTGACATCACCTCCCTACTAACTAGAATCCCACAATGTCTGTCTGCTATTTTATCCTTTTTCTCTGCTCGATTTCTAAAACTGAACATGGACAAAACAGAATTCATTATCTTTCCTCCTCCTCACTCAACCTCCCCCCACCTGACCTATCCATCAATGTCAATGGCTGCTCACTTTCCCCAGTCCCACGTGCTCGCTGCCTGGGAGTAACTCTGGAGTCTGATCTCTCTTTCAAGCCACACATCCAAGGTCTCTCCACCTCCTGCCACCTCCAACTCAAAAATATTTCCCGAATTTGTACATTCCTGACCCAAGAACCTGCAAAAACCTATTATCACCCGCCTGGACTATTGCAACCTCTAGGTCTGTGGCATCCCTTCTAACAGTTTCGCACCCCTACAATCTATCCTAGACTCTGCTTACCGTATACTGTAGGTCTATTACATTATGTGAGAGAATGGTATATGGGCCGCTCCCCAGTATATGGGTTGCTCTCAGACTGTATAGGGGCTGTCAGGTCTCCCCCTTATGTGCCCTGTCACTGACCCTACACGTCTACCACATTGTGTGAGAGAATGCTATGCGGCCCACTCCCCCGTTATATGGTACACTCCCTGGTATATGGTCAACTCCCCTGATGTACAGTCCTCTACCCCGGTATATGGTCCACTCCCCAATATAGGTTCCCTATACAGCCAGCCCCTATACAGTCTGGCTGTATAGAGGCTGTCAGGTCTCTCCCCTCTGTTTGATGTCACTGACCCTACACGTCTACCACATTGTGTGAGAGAACGGTATACGGTGCACTCCCCTGGTATACAGTCTACTCCCCCCGATATCGGGCCCGCTCCTGGACTGTATAGAGGCTGTCTACGTGCCCCGTTGCTGCCCATATAAGTCTACCACATTGTGTGAGAGAACAGTGTACGGCCCGCTCCCCCGGTGCACAGCCCACTACCCCAGTATATGGTCAAATCCCAGACTGCTCACCGTGTGCAGAATTATTAGGCAAGTTGTATTTTAGAGGATTTTTTTTTATTGATCAACAACTATGTTCTCAGTCACCCAAAAGACTCATAAATATCAAAGCTTAATATTTTTGGCAGTTGGAGGGGTTTTTCGATTTGGCTTCTTAGGATGATCTGTTTTTGCAGGTAACTGTTACTGTGTAGAATTATTAGGCAACTTCATAAAAACCAAATCTATTCCCATCTCACTTGTTTATTGTCACCAGGTAACCAATATAACTGCACAAAATATAGAAATAAACATTTCTGACATGCAAAAACAAAACCCCAAAAAATGAGTGACCAATATAGCCCCCTTTCTTTCTGATGACACTCAGCAGCCACCATCCATAGATCCTGTCATTGCTTGATCTGTTTACCATCAACATTGCGTGCAGCAGCCACCACAGCCTCCAGACACCGCAGCCTCCAGTCACCACAGCCTCCAGCCACCACAGCCTCCAGCCACCACAGCCTCCAGCCACCACAGCCTCCAGACACCACAGCCTCCAGCCACCACAGCCTCCAGCCACCACATTCTCCAGACACAACAGCCTCCAGACACCGCAGCCTCCAGACACCACAGCCTCCAGACTCCACAGCCTCCAGCCACTGCAGCCTCCAGCCACCGCAGCCTCCAGACACCGCAGCCTCCAGCCACCACAGCCTCCAGACACCGCAGCCACCACAGCCTCCAGACACCACAGCCTCCAGACACCACAGCCTCCAGACACTGCTCCCAGAGATGGACTGTTTTCCATCCCTGCAGATCTTACATTTTATGAGGGACCACAGGTTCTCTATGGGGTTCAGATCAGGTGAACAAGGGGGCCATGTCATTATTTTTTCGACCTTTAGACCTTTTTAGACTTTTACTGGCCAGCTACGCTGTGGAGTAGTTGGATGCATGTGATGGAGCATTGTCCTGCATGAAAATCATGTTTTTCTTGAACGATAGCGACTTCTTCTTGTACCACTGCTTGAAGAAGTTGTCTTTCAGAAACTGGCAGTAGGTCTGGGAGTTGAGCTTCACTCCATCCTCAACCTGAAAAGGTCCCACAAGTTGATCTTTGATGATACCAGTCCATACCAGTCCCCACCTCCACCTTGCTGGTGTCTGAGTCGGAATGGAGCTCTCTGCCCTTTACTGATCCAGCCTCTGGCCCATCCATCTGCCCATCAAGAGTTACTCTCATTTCATCAGTCCATAAAACCTTTGAAAAATCAGTCTTAAGATATGTCTTGGCCCAGTCTTGAGGTTTTATCTGATGTTTCTTGGTCAGAGGTGGTGGTTTTTCAGCCTTCCTTACCTTGGCCATGGCCCTGAGTATGGCACACCTTGTGCTTTTTGATACTCCAGTAACGTTGCAGCTCTGAAATGTGGCCAAACCGGTGACAAATGGCATCTTGGCAGCTTCACGCTTGATTTTCCTCAATTCATGGGCAGTTATTTTGCACCTTTTTTGCCCAGCATGCTTCTTGCGACCTTGTTGGCTATTTGCCATGAAACGTTTGTTTGGTGATCACACTTCAAAAGTTTGTCAATTTCAAGACTGCTGCATCCCTCTGCAAGACATCTCACAATTTTGGACTTTTCAGAGCCCATCAAATCTCTCTTCTAACCCATTTTGCCAAAGGAAAGGAAGTTGCCTAATAATTAAGCACACCTTATATAGGGTGTTGTGTCATTACACCGCACCCCTCCTCATTACAGAGATGCACAGCACCTGATTTACTTAATTGGTAGTTGGCTCTCAGCCTATACAGCTTGGAGTAGGACGACATGTATAAAAAGTATCATGTGATCAAAATACTCGTTTGCCTAATAATTCTGCACACAGTGTATTTAGGGGCTGTCAGGTCTCCCCCCTATGTCACTGACCCTACATGTCTACCACATTGTGTGAGAGAATGGAATATGGCCTGCTCCCCCGGTATATGGTCCACTTCCCCAATATACGGTCCACTTCCCCTCTTCACGGCCTGGTCCCAGACTGTATAGGGGCTGTAAGGTCCTCACCCCTCTGTTCTCTGTCACTGACCCTACACGTCTACCACACTCTGTGAGAGAACGGTATACGTTCCATTCCCCTGGTATACAGTCTACTCCCCCCGATTTCGTGCCTGCTCCCAGACTGTATAGGGGCTGTCAGGTCTCCCCCCTCTGTACCCTGTGACTGACCTTACAGTCTACCCCCGGTATACGGCCTGCTCCCCCGGTATACGGCCCTTGTCCCCGGGATATTGTCTTCTCCCCCGATATACGGCCCACGCCCCGCTATACAGCCCTCACCCCTCAATATACGGCTTGTTTCCCCCAGTATACAGCCCACATCCCCAGTAGACGGCCATCACTCCTGGTATCCTGCCCTCACCCCCTGGTATCTGATTCGCTTTTCCGGTATAGAATACACTCCCCTGGTATATGGCCTGCTCCCCTGGTATATGGCCCACTCCACCGGAATACATTCTGCACCCCCAGTATATGTTACACAACCCCATTATATGGCCTGCACCCCACAGCATCCAGTCCGCATCCGTGGTATACAGCTCGCACCTCCTGGTATACTACCCTCATTGCACGATATACTGCACTCATCCCCAAGTATACTGCCCTAACCCCATGTATACAATCGAAACCCCTGGTAGTAGCCTTCACGTCCCGGTATACTGCTGTTGCCCCCTGGTATACTATCTTCTCCCTGATATATAATCCGCTCCCCGGTATATGGTCCACGTCCCTACTATATAGCCTGCGGCCCCGGTATACGGCCCACGCTCCCTGAATATGGCCCATGTCCCCAGTATACGGCCCACATCCCCGCTATATGGTCCGCACCCCTTGTAAAAGGCCTATATCCCCACTACATGGCCCAGTTTTCTGTCCTCACATTCCAGATGCACAGCAGTGTGTGACTTTTCAGATTCTCTCCCAGAGCCTTGAATGTGAGGTTTCGTAGAAAGGTATTTCTGGCCGAGGCTGGAGGGTTCTCTCCTTCAGTTCCTCCAGGTTTTTTGCTGAGCTCTATCATCTCTTTCTGGCCAAGGCTGGAGGCTTCCTTCATTCAGTTTCTCCTGAGCTCTATCACTTCTTTCTCGTCAAGGCTGGAGACTTCTCTCTTCAGTTCCTCCAGGTTTCTTGCTAAGCTCTATCATCTCTTTCTGGCCGAGGCTTCTCTTCAGTTCCTCTAGGTTTCTTGCTAAGCTCTATGATCTCCTTCTGGCCGAGGCTGGAGGATTCTCTCCTTCACTTCCTCCAGGTATCTTGCTAAGCTCTATCATCTCTTTCTGGCCGAGGCTGGAGGATTCTCTCTTTCAGTTCCTTCAGGTTTCTAAGCCTTATCGATGGAGACGCACTTTCTGACCAATGGCTCTATTTCCATGGCTTTGGCTACTACTGTGCGTGGTGTTGGAGGCTGACCCAAACTGTCTCCAGCGTAACCTCCTGTCACTTGCAGATCTGCATAACTGGAGAGACACCCCCAATAGACGTGCAGCAGAAATTGCAGAAAAAGTTGGTGCTACAAAGTATTGACTCAAGGGGGCTGAATATATATGCAAGTCACAGTGTTCCGAGTTATTTTACTACTGATGATTTGCGTCTGTGGCCTTCTGTTTTGCTATATTTTTAGCACTAAGGTTCAGATACGGCTTTAAAGAAGGCAATTAAGTAATTTTATTATAAAGGTTAATATGAAATACAAACTTAAAGGAAAAGTATGATATTGCGTACACTTTTGTATATTAAACAAACAAAGGTTAAGTACAGTTAAATACTCACATCACCAAGGAGTTTTGAACATCATCTGTCTGGAACATTAAGAATCAGAGAAGCATGACATAGACAGAGGACTCCTGGAAATCCCAACACTGACCGGACATCTCGATACAGGTTCATGAGCTTCTGTCTGTGCTATATTTCATCTGATCTTATAGAGGCTTGAACAATATTACAAGCCTTAAAGTTAATGTGTTGTAGTCTTATTGATCCATGCCCTTTGATGGCCAGTAATTGGGCATAGATGAATCAGAGATACACCACACATCAGACAATGGGGTAATAAACCCACAGCATTCAAATCTCCCAAGAATACACATCAGGTATTTGAGCTAGGTAAATGGATATATTGTCTGTCGGTGTATATAGCAAACACATAAAACATCAGATTGTGGAACTAAAGTAAATCATTTCTCAGGATTCTCTTACAATGGTATATTGTCTGTCTGTATATTCAAGACAAACACACAGAAACCCTAAAGGCCCCGTCACACTAAGCAACATCGCTAGCAACATCGCTGGTAACGAACAACTTTTGTGACGTTGCTAGCGATGTTGCTGTGTGTGACATCCAGCAACAACCTGGCCCCTGCTGTGAGGTCGTTGGTTGTTGCTGAATGTCCTGGGCCATTTTTTAGTTGTTGCTGTCCCGCTGTGAAGCACAGATCGCTGTGTGTGACAGCGAGACAGCAACAACTAAATGTGCAGGCAGCAGGGAGCCAGCTTCTGCTGAGGCTGGTAACCAATGTAAACATCGGGTAACTAAGAAGCCCTGTCCTTGGTTACCCGATATTTACCTTTGATACCAGCCTACTCCGCTCTCACTGTCAGTGCCGGCTCCTGCTCTGTGCACATGTAGCTGCAGCACACATCAGGTAATTAACCCGATGTGTGCTGTAACTAGGAGAGCAAGGAGCCAGCGCTAAGCATTGTGCGCTGCTCCCTGCTCTGTGCACATTTAGCTGCAGCACACATCGGGTTAATTAACCTGATGTGTGCTGTAACTAGGAGACTGGGGGCTGGTCACTGGTTGCTGGTGAGCTCACCAGCAACTCGTGTAGCCACGCTCCAGCGATCCCTGCCAGGTCAGGTTGCTGGTGGGATCGCTGGAGCGTCGCAGTGTGACAGCTCACCAGCAACCTCCTAGCAACTTACCAGCGATCCCTATCGTTGTTGGGATCGCTGGTAAGTTGCTTAGTGTGACTGGACCTTTAAGGATACACAAGATTTTGTAACCATGTACACTTTGTCTGTCTGATTAAACAATATGTTATAGTATAACATAATGTATGTGCTCAAAAATAGCAATTTTTATATTTGCAATACACCTTCCCTTGGAGAGTTATTAATTTCGAGCTGTTTCGCACGTCACACTATTAGTAGAAAATAGGAGTGACGTGCGTCTCGTCGTCATGAAGCCGGAAATATACCTGTCCTATATGTGGGAGTGAAGCGCTCCCTAATATTATAACTCTTACATGGGAGCCTCAAAGTCTAGGGTTCTTGTTTGAGGTTGGTCGTAAAACTTATAGCTGCCCGCATATTTCTCAGCTAAACTACCCTTGACAGCAGGGGCTAGTTCTACTCAGGAACTCTTCCCGAGTCTTAATTAACTTTTGCCACCTAGCATTTGGTGTCTTGTGTCAGAGCAGGATGTGTGATAATGGAATATGAGAGCTGACTGACATGTATGAATGTCATATCCCTCATCATATTCTTCACACCAGGGCTATCTCATAGTTTTATGCTCCAGTCCTTTTCTCCGGTGCTGTCTTAGTTTTATGCTCCAGTCCTTTTCTCCAGTGCTATTCTCTTAAGGTACCGTCACACTAAACAACTTACCAGCGATCCCAACAACGATACAACCTGATAGGGATCGCTGGTAAGTTGCTAGGAGGTTGCTGGTGAGCGGTCACACAGTCAGACGCTCCAGCGATCCCACCAGCAACCTGACCTGGCAGGGATCGCTGGAGCATCGCTGCACGGGTTGCTGGTGAGCTGTCACCAGCAACCAGTGACCAGCCCCCAGCCAGCAGCGACGCACTGAAGCGATGCTGCGCTTGGTAACTAAGGTAAATATCGGGTAACCAACCCGATATTTACCTTGGTTACCAACGCACCCATACACGTGCAGAGAGCAGGGAGCAGCACACACTGCTTAGCGCTGGCTCCTTGCTCTCCTAGCTACAGTACACATTGAGTTAATTAACCGATGTGTACAGCAGCTACATGTGCAGAGAGCAGGGAGCCGCGCACACCGCTTAGCGCTGGCTCCTTGTACTCCTAGCTACAGTACATATCGGGTTAATTACCCGATGTGTACTCTGCTACACGTGCAAGGAGCAGGAGCCGACACTGACAGTGAGAGCGGCGGAGGCTGGTAACGAAGGTAAATATCGGGTAACCAAGGACAAGGCTTCTTGGTTACCCGATGTTTACCGTGGTTACCAGTGTCCGCAGAAGCCGGCTCCTGCTGCCTGCACATTTCGTTGTTGCTGTCACACACAGCGATGTGCGCTTCACAGCGGGAGAGCAACAACTAAAAAATGGCCCAGGCCATTCAGCAACAACCAACGACCTCACAGCAGGGGCCAGGTTGTTGCTGGATGTCACACACAGCAACATCGCTAACAACATCGCTGCTACGTCACAAAAGATGTTCGTTAGCAGCGATGTTGCTAGTGATGTTGCTTAGTGTGACGGGGCCTTTAGTTTTATGCTCCAGTTCTTTTCCCCGGTGCTATCTCTTAGTTTTATTCTCCATTCCTTTTCCCCGGTGCTATCTCTTAGTTTTATTCTCCATTCCTTTTCCCCTGT
Organism: Anomaloglossus baeobatrachus; assembly: GCF_048569485.1. NCBI lineage: Eukaryota > Metazoa > Chordata > Amphibia > Anura > Aromobatidae > Anomaloglossus > Anomaloglossus baeobatrachus. The sequence continues at coordinate 1,911,351 of NC_134353.1, read as the reverse complement.
GCTATCTCTTAGTTTCATGCTCCAGTCCTTTTCCCCGATGCTATCTCTTAGTTTCATGCTCCAGTCTTTTTCCCCGATGCTATCTCTTAGTTTCATGCTCCAGTCCTTTTTCCTATTGCTATCTCTTAGTTTCATGCTCCAGTTCTTTTCCCCGGTGCTATCTCTTAGTTTCATGCTCCAGTCCTTTTCCCTGATGCTATCTCTTAGTTTTATGCTCCAGTCCTTTTCCCCGGTGCTATCTCTTAGTTTTATTCTCCAGTCCTTTTCCCCGGTGCTATCTCTTAGTTTCATGCTCCAGTCCTTTTCCCTGATGCTATCTCTTAGTTTTATGCTCCAGTCTTTTTCCCCGGTGCTATCTCTTAGTTTTATGCTCCGGTCCTTTTCCCCGGTGCTATTGCTTAGTTTTATGCTCCGGTCCTTTTCCCCGATGCTATCACTTCATTTTATGCCCCAGTCCTTTTCCCCGGTGCTATCTCTAAGGCCCCTTTCACACGTCAGTGATTCTGGTACGTTTGTGCTTTTTTTAAAACGTACCAGAATCACTGACATACGCAGACCCATTATAATCAATGGGTCTGCTCACACATCAGTGATTTTTCACTGAACGTGTCTCCGTGCAGCGTGCACCCTTCGCCGTGATTCTGCACGGAGACATGTCAGTTTTTGTCTGGCATCACTGATGACCCACGAACCACACTATGGTGTGATCCGTGTGTGATCAGTGAAACACGTACAAGAAAATCACGGACATATTAAATATTCAAAATTTTCAACTTACCTTGCCTGCGATTCGCTGTGCCTGCTCTGCTCTCGACAGCTCCTGCCTGGCTCATGAATATTCATGAGAGCAGGAACAGCCGACCAGGAAGTAGGTGCTGAAAGCGGTGGGCGGACGCTGCAGAGCCGAGGAGATCAGCACCATGGACAGCAGCAGTGAAGGCAGGTGAGTAATGTCCATATGCAATCACGGATCACGGATTGCACATGGACAACCCACGTGTGCCGTGAATCACGGAACACGGAGGGACATGTGCGTGTTTTACACGTCAGTGAAGAATGTCAGTGTTTTTCACTGACGTGTGAAACGGGCCTTAGTTTTATGCTCCAGTCTTTTTCTCCAGTGCTATCTCTTAGTTTTATGCTCCAGTTCTTTTCCCCGGTGCTATCACTTCGTTTTATGCTCCGGTCCTTTTCCTCGGTGCTATCTGATAGTTTTATGCTCCAGTCCTTTTCTCCAGTGTTATCTCTTAGTTTTATGCTCCGTTTCTTTTCCCCAGTGCTATCTCTTAGTGTTATGCTCCGGTCCTTTTCTCCGGTGCTATCTGATAGTTTTATGCTCCAGTCCTTTTCTCCAGTGCTATCTCTTAGTTTTATGCTCCAGTTCTTTTCTCCAGTGCTATCTCTTAGTTTTATACCCCAGTCATTTTCCCCGATGCTATTAACTCGCCCAGGTCTAGGTTGTACTTGGTCCTGGGCCGTATATTTACGGGGACAGTTCACTGGGTGGCCATTGCCGAGTTGCGTGACCCTGGGGGTCACTTGAAGGGGGTTATGTACAGGGGAATATTTATAAAGTTTGTATCGTGACGCCACTTGTGGGTTGCAGTTATGGAGATGGAAATGCCGCTGCACAGTTTCTCACCGCTGGGGCTGATGTTAGTGGCAGCCTGGGTATTGGGCCCTCCACATGTAGGGCCAGGGCCCCAGGGTGTAGATGATGAGTTAGGCACGGAAAGGTAGGCCACACAAGGGATTGCAGTCTAACTGGGTTCTATACTCACAGCGGTTTGATGGCTGGTACCCGGAGGAAGGCTGGTCCTCACAACTGGTTACCTTAGTCACAGTGCCGGATTGGTGACCTAGTGACTTCTTTCCCCTGCACCCTTCTCTAGTTGGTGAGTCCCCATGTCTTGGAGTGTCTGGGGATCCCCTCCTGGTAGTCTCTCAGTCTTTACGCCGTATGGCAAGCAGTTTGAACCCTGTAGGGTCGGTGTTCCGTTCCAGTCCCTTGTTCTCCCATCACTGCTGGTGCCCCCGGACTTTACAGTCAGTGAGGTCCTAGATGGTCCCCTCACTGTGCAGATTTTATCAAGTCTGTCTGGAGCGTTTGCCTGACCTAGGGCTCTGTACCCCGTCGGTTCTATGATGTCGGGAGTACTCCACCGTACTTCACCGGCAGTCAGAAGCCTGTGCCCTAAGGTCGCCGTTACAGTCTGTCAGTGCGGTTACGTCCGTCTCCTCTCACTTCCACTTACTGACTCCACTGACTGTCTGACCCCTCCCACCTGGTTGTCGTCTAGTGAACTGGATCAGCTCTACCCCTAGGTGGTCATCCATTTGGTCCAACTCTAGTCTGTCACCAGGGGAATGGGGAAAAACATGGATTATAATGTGTTTTGCTGTTACCGGCACTGGTCTTCCAGGTTCTTGGGGGTAGGCCCTGCATCTTTGACAGGATGCAGTACCTTGTAGGTCCTGATAGTGTAGCGCCCCTGAACCTATCGCTTAGTGTTATGCTCCAGTCCGTTTCCCCGATGCTATTACTTAGTTCTGTTCTTCTCATATTACATTGGTCAGGTCTCTTTGCCACATTCCCAGTGTTGATGTATACCGGTCGGCTCACTGGGGATATATACAGCTTTTTCTTCACCGTGTTGGATTGGGTTGAGGTCTGGGGACTGTGGGGACAATTCAGCTCCTCTACTTTATGGTCATTGAACCATTTCTTCTCCAATCTCGGCATATGCTTCGGGTCGTTCTCCTGCTGGAACACTATGTCGTGCTTTTCATACCCATAGTACTCGAGTGTATGAAGTAGCTGTATGATCCTCACATGTAGCTCTGTATTAAGGCTAACATCCATCCGGGTCAAGTATCCAACGCCTTTGGCTGTAAACATCCCCATATCATAAGGCTTCCTCCACGGAACCTGACAGTTTCTTGATCTGTTTGCCCCTTTTCCCCCTGTTTCTTCCCATTTTCCCCATCAGAGCCGTCTATTGACTTTCATGTCTTCACTGCAAATCACTTGTTTCCAATCTTCCACTTTTTGTTCTTCTTTGTAATCTGGAGCTAACGCTTCTTATGATGATATTACAGTTGAGGCTTCTTCACCTTTATTCGGCCAGCATTCCAGACTTGTGTAACACGCGTCGCTCGGCGCTTGTATGGACATCTGTGATCTCACTATTATGAAGCAGATGAGCCGCCTCCACTGCCGGTGTCACCAGACCTGATAGACCTTGTAATGAGCGACTTGGTGACTCCGATATTTGCCTGGATGTTCACCTCTTAGTTTTTGAATGAATGTATGGACTTCATTTTGTATTTCCGCCTCTCATGGCCTCACATTATGCAGTTTAGCAATTTTCTTGGCAGAGACGATGATGATGGATAATGTAACTCCTCATTTCTTGGTAAATCTTCTTCATGGCGGCTCTTCAATTCAAACCAGTGACCTTTCACTCGGAAATCAACCTAATAAGACACTGAGCTATTGGGGAATGTGACAACAGGTTGTAATTTGTAGTATACAGGAAGAAAAAGAGTAAAACAGTAACAATGCAGAGATGAGAATCTGCAGAACTAATCATATGCAGAATAGCTGCAAGTCATTTTTTGTGTGAAATAGCCAAGATGATTGTCTATAAAATGAGGGTCGTCTCAAACCCAGAGCTGTAGAGGACGGTGAGATATGGAGCCAGAAAGTCACAAGGTCAGAACATTGTTACCCTTTTGCTCCTCAGTGTACCAGGGCTGCCGTTGTACCAATGGCTCAGATGATCTGCTGCTTCCTCACTTTCCTTGAATTCTGGTTAATCATTTTTTGGTGACTTCTTCTGGTCTAAACATAAATGCTCACTTCCCCATCGCTGTGTCCATGAGGCCGAGCTGATATGTTACTCCCCTTATGTAAGAAGTATTGCAAAGAGATCTGGTCCAGGACTGGATATCACCATATCAAAACACCCAGAGAGGAGCTGGGACTAAACGTCCTACATACCAGCCACATCCAGAGCTCTTCTGAATTGCCACCATGCCCTGGACATAGTTGGATGGTTTTTTTTAATGTTTGGGGTGCACATATTTTGTCTCCTTCATTCGCTGCTTCTTTTCTGGAGTTATTGTGGTGCTGGATGTTAGTGATCACTATATGGGGCTTCATCCATCATGGCTGCTCCTGTACAGTCACCGCCTTTGAGTGAGCCTCAGCTTCTCTTGGATCATCTTTCTTAAAGGCACGGTCCAACACTTGTAAATAACATGAGCGGAGACCTGCATCACCAGCCACACGTTTCCTGTTGTGTAGGCCCTGCCTGAATCCATGTAAGTCCGTCAGTGAGAGCCATCGCTCTGTGTGCGCGAGAAGTGGGATCGCCCTGGTCAGGCTGTGAAGCCACTACCCATGGCTGGTGTGAGGCTGAGGTGGAGTCTAAGGACAGTTACTGGTGTAAATGGCTACTAAAGTATGATAGAGGCAGTCAGGAAGGGTCAGAATCTTTTGAGGTTTGTATTGCTCACATTTAGAAGAAATCTTGAAAAGTTAATAAGCTGGGGTCTCCCAGACGCCAAAGCAGATGACGTTGGGGCCTTCATTTGTGTCTTCAACTGAGGACATCATATGATGACAAGTGTTGCCCAGTACGGGTGGAGAGCGGTCGCAGTAGTCATAGACCTGAATGGTGGCATATACCCCCACAGGTCAGGCTGGTTCTGCCCATGTTCTCGATGATTCCCTTGGGACTTGTGCTTGTACTGACATTGTGTCTCCCATATATTTTCTGACAGAAGTGGAAGAGATGCTACGTGGTCTTGTATCCAGACTCCCAGTTTGGCGTGGCGCGATTAGAGATCTATGACTGGAAGGATGGCACATTGGTTGGAGAGAAGTTACATGCCCGTCGAGCTACTGACCGTAAGGTTGTGCGTCTGGCAGAGTGTATACATGTGGCTCCTGCTCCCACAGAGAATGGACATAAAGAAAACATGGCGGCTTTCATCATAGAGACCAGTGACAAGACCATGCTGCTCTCTGCCGAGCGCCCGCTGTGCGAGGAATGGGTGCAGAGGTTGAGCGAGATCGCCTTCCCGGTGAGTAGCATCAGAAAGATGTATAAGTGTCAGCTCCTGGGTCAGGAGCAGAAAACAATGGTGGAAGACAATCTTCACCGATCCTGGTGTCCCACATATGTCTGCTCCATAGAGATGACAAACACCATATATCTGCTTTATAGTGATGTCTCTGCTGTCTGCTCCATAACGGCAATGACCCTGTCATGTCTGATCCTTAGAGGCAACGACCACAACTGTGTCTGCTCCATAGAGGCAACGACCCCACCGTGTCTGCTCCATAGAGGCAACGACCACCACTGCGTCTGCTCCATAGAGGCAACAACCCCACTGTGTCTGCTCTATAGAGGCAACGACCACCACTGTGTCTGCTCCTTAGAGGCAACGACCACAACTGTGGCTGCTCCATACAGGCAACAACCCCACCGTGTCTGCTCCATAGAGGCAACGACCACCACTGTGTCTGCTCCATAGAGGCAACAACCCCACTGTGTCTGCTCTATAGAGGCAACGACCACCACTGTGTCTGCTCCTTAGAGGCAACGACCACAACTGTGTCTGCTCCATAGAGGCAACAACCCCACCAAGTCTGCTCCATAGAGGCAACGACCACCACTGTGTCTGCTCCATAGAGGCAACAACCCCACTGTGTCTGCTCTATAGAGGCAACGACCACCACTGTGTCTGCTCCATAGAGGCAACGACCCCACCGTGTCTGCTCTATAGAGGCAACGACCACCACAGTGTCTGCTCCATAGAGGCAACAACCCCACTGTGTCTGCTCTAGAGAGGCAACGACCACCACTGTGTCTGCTCCATAGAGGCAACGACCCCACCGTGTCTGCTCCATAGAGGCAACAACCCCACTGTGTCTGTTCTATAGAGGCAACAACCACCACTGTGTCTGCTCCATAGAGGCAACGACCCCACCGTGTCTGCTCCATAGAGGCGATGATGACCCCCACCATGTCTGCTCCATAGAGGCAACAACCCCACTGTGTTTGCTCCATAGAGGCGATGATACCCCGCTGTGTCCGCTCCATAGACGGGATGACCCCACTGTGCCTGCTCCATAGAGGGGATGACCCCGCTGTGTCCGCTCCATAGAGGGGATGACCCCGCTGTATCCGCTCCATAGAGGCGACAACCCCACCCTGTCCGCTCCATAGAGGGGATGACCCCGCTGTGTCCGCTCCATAGGGAGGATGACCCCACTGTGTCTGCTCTATAGAGGCTACAACCCCACCCTGTTCATTCCATAGAGGAGATGACCCCGCTGTGTCCGCTCCATAGAGGAGATGACCCCACCCTGTCTGCTCCATAGAGGCGACATCTCCACCCTGTCCGCTCCATAGAGGAGATGACCCTGCCGTGTCCGCTCCATAGAGGGGATGACCCAACCCTGTCCGCTCCATAGAGGAGATGACCCCGCCGTGTCCGCTCCATAGAGGGGATGACCCAACCCTGTCCGCTCCATAGTGGAGATGACCCCGCCGTGTCCGCTCCATAGAGGGGATGACTTAACCCCGTCCGCTCCATAGAGGGGATGACCCAACCCTGTCCGCTCCATAGACGAGATGACCCCGCTGTGTCCGCTCCATAGAGGGGATGACCCCTCTGTGTCTGCTCCATAGAGACAACAACCCCACCCTGTCCGCTCCATAGAGTGGATGATCCCACCCTGTCCGCTCCATAGAGGAGATGACCCCGCTGTGTCCGCTCCATAGAAGGGATGACCCCTCTGTGTCTGCTCCATAGAGACGACAACCCCACCCTGTCCGCTCCATAGAGTGGATGACCCCACCCTGTCCGCTCCATAGAGGAGATGACCCCGCCGTGTCCGCTCCATAGAGGGGATGACCCAACCCTGTCCGCTCCATAGAGTGGATGACCCCACCCTGTCCGCTCCATAGAGGAGATGACCCCGCTGTGTCCGCGCCATAGAGGAGATGACCCCGCTGTGTCCGCTCCATAGAGGAGATGACCCCGCTGTGTCCGGTCCATAGAGGGGATGACCCCACTGTGTCTGCTCTATAGAGGGGATGACCCCGCTGTGTCCGCTCCATAGAGGAGATGACCCCGCTGTGTCCGCTCCATAGAGGGGATGACCCCACTGTGTCCGCTCCATAGAGGGGATGACCCCGCTGTGTCCGCTCCATAGAGGAGATGACCCCGCTGTGTCCGCTCCATAGAGGGGATGACCCCACTGTGTCCGCTCTATAGAGGAGATGACCCCGCTGTGTCCGCTCCATACAGGAGATGACCCCGCTGTGTCCGCTCCATAGAAGGGATGACCCCGCTGTGTCCGCTCCATAGAGATGACCCCGCTGTGTCCGCTCCATAGAGGAGATGACCCCGCTGTGTTCGGTCCATAGAGGGGATGACCCCACTGTGTCTGCTCTATAGAGGGGATGACCCCACTGTGTCTGCTCCATAGAGGAGATGACCCCGCTGTGTCTGCTCCATAGAGGGGATGACCCCGCTGTGTCCGGTCCATAGAGGGGATGACCCCACTGTGTCTGCTCTATAGAGGGGATGACCCCGCTATGTCCGCTCCATAGAGGGGATGACCCCGCTGTGTCCGGTCCATAGAGGAGATGACCCCGCTGTGTCCGCTCCATAGAAGGGATGACCCCTCTGTGTCTGCTCCATAGAGACGACAACCCCACCCTGTCCGCTCCATAGAGTGGATGACCCCACCCTGTCCGCTCCATAGAGGAGATGACCCCGCCGTGTCCGCTCCATAGAGGGGATGACCCAACCCTGTCCGCTCCATAGAGTGGATGACCCCACCCTGTCCGCTCCATAGAGGAGATGACCCCGCTGTGTCCGCGCCATAGAGGAGATGACCCCGCTGTGTCCGCTCCATAGAGGAGATGACCCCGCTGTGTCCGGTCCATAGAGGGGATGACCCCACTGTGTCTGCTCTATAGAGGGGATGACCCCGCTGTGTCCGCTCCATAGAGGAGATGACCCCGCTGTGTCCGCTCCATAGAGGGGATGACCCCACTGTGTCCGCTCCATAGAGGGGATGACCCCGCTGTGTCCGCTCCATAGAGGAGATGACCCCGCTGTGTCCGCTCCATAGAGGGGATGACCCCACTGTGTCCGCTCTATAGAGGAGATGACCCCGCTGTGTCCGCTCCATACAGGAGATGACCCCGCTGTGTCCGCTCCATAGAAGGGATGACCCCGCTGTGTCCGCTCCATAGAGATGACCCCGCTGTGTCCGCTCCATAGAGGAGATGACCCCGCTGTGTTCGGTCCATAGAGGGGATGACCCCACTGTGTCTGCTCTATAGAGGGGATGACCCCACTGTGTCTGCTCCATAGAGGAGATGACCCCGCTGTGTCTGCTCCATAGAGGGGATGACCCCGCTGTGTCCGGTCCATAGAGGGGATGACCCCACTGTGTCTGCTCTATAGAGGGGATGACCCCGCTATGTCCGCTCCATAGAGGAGATGACCCCGCTGTGTCCGCTCCATAGAGGGGATGACCCCGCTGTGTCCGCTCCATAGAGGGGATGACCCCGCTGTGTCCGCTCCATAGAGGAGATGACCCCGCTGTGTCCGCTCCATAGAGGGGATGACCCCACTGTGTCCGCTCTATAGAGGAGATGACCCCGCTGTGTCCGCTCCATACAGGAGATGACCCCGCTGTGTCCGCTCCATAGAGGGGATGACCCCGCTGTGTCCGCTCCATAGAGATGACCCCGCTGTGTCCGCTCCATAGAGGAGATGACCCCGCTGTGTCCGGTACATAGAGGGGATGACCCCACTGTGTCTGCTCTATAGAGGGGATGACCCCACTGTGTCTGCTCCATAGAGGAGATGACCCCGCTGTGTCCGCTCCATAGAGGGGATGACCCCGCTGTGTCCGCTCCATAGAGATGACCCCGCTGTGTCCGCTCCATAGAGGGGATGACCCCGCTGTGTCCGGTCCATAGAGGAGATGACCCCGCTGTGTCTGCTCCATAGAGGGGATGACCCCGCTGTGTCCGCTCCATAGAGGAGATGACCCCGCTGTGTCCGCTCCATAGAGGAGATGACCCCTCTGTGTCCGGTCCATAGAGGGGATGACCCCACTGTGTCTGCTCCATAGAGGAGATGACCCCACTGTGTCTCCTCTAGAGGAGATGACCCCACTGTGTCTCCTCTAGAGGAGATGACCCCGCTGTGTCTGCTCCATAAAGGGGATGACCCCGCTGTGTCTGCTCTATAGAAGTGACGACGCCACTATGTCTGCTTCTTAGAGGCGATGATCCCACTGTGTCTGCTCCATAGAGAAGACAACCCCACCCTGTCCACTCCATAGAGGGGATGACCACACTGTGTCCGCTCTATAGAGGTGACGACCCCACTGTGTCTGCTTCTTAGAGGCGATGACCCCGCTGTGTCCGCTTTATAGATATGATAATCCCACTGTCTTCTCTATAGAGACCATGACCCCACCGTGTCCTCTCTATAGAGACGATGACTCTGCCGTGTCCTCTCTATAGAGACGATGACTCTGCCGTGTCCTCTTTATAGAGACCATGACCCCACCGTGTCCTCTCTATAGAGACGATGACTCTGCCGTGTCCTCTCTATAGAGACGATGACTCTGCCGTGTCCTCTCTATAGAGACAATGACCCAACTGTGTCCCCTCTATAGAGATAATGACCCCGTCTATCCACTCTATAGAGGTGACGACCCCGCAGTGTTTGTTCTATAGAGGTGACGACCCCGCCATCTTGTAGTCAGGTGAGATGTTGAATGTTTTTCTCCGCTGTTCTTGACCTGATACTTCTATGTTTCCTCTTAGGGGAAGGTCAATGGCTCCCTGGACAAGGGCTCCGAGGCTGATGCGGCCACATCTCTGGAGATGGCTGTGAACAGCATTTACTTCTCTAGAGAGGAAGGTAAGAGGATGTGAATGGTAGAAGATGAGGTCAGGAAGGGTCAAATCTGTAACTCCCGGCTGCGGGGTTTCAAAGGCTCGACCACCAAAAGCCAACAGTGCAAAGCACTTGCAGGGAGCAGGGTATCAGATAGAACTCAACTTTTATGAAATAGAGTTAAAAAGTATTCACGTGTGTGTATACAGGGCCTTGAAAAAGTATTCATACCCTGTTACACCCACAAGCAAACCTCTGTTACTGGGATTTTATGTGATACCAGCACAAAGTAGTCAAAGTATTTGTGATGTGTAAAGGAAATGATACCCGCTTTTCTAATTATTTTATATACAGTCATGCTTAAAAGTGTTGGCACCCTTCAAATTGTTCTAGAAGTATTTCTCCCAGAAAATTATTGCAGTTACAAGTTTTGTTATACACATGTTTATTTGTTTTGTGTGTTTTGGAACAACACAAGAAAAAAAGGAAAAATGGACATAATTTCACACAAAACCCCAAAATGGGCAAGAGAATGTTATTGGCATCTTTCCAAAATTGTGGGTAAACAGCTTTGTTTCCAGCATGTGATGCTCGTACAAATGCACCTGTGGCAAGAAACAGGCGTGGGCAATATGAAAATCACACCTGAAACCAGATAAAAAGGGGAGAAGTTGCCTCCATCTTTGCATTGTGTCTGTGTGAGCCACACTAAGCATGGAGACCAGAAAGAGCAGAAGAGAACTGTCTGATGAAGCTTAATATTTGGTTGCATGTCCTCTAATCTTTGGAATAAATCCCTTCCATCAGTCGCCTCCTATACCCGTCCACAAGCTTCATCCTCCTCTCACCTTGAATCTCGCACTCTTCTTTATAAACTGCTCCAGGTCTCTCATATTTGAAGGCACCTTCTCTCAATAGGGATTTTCAGATGTCCCCACAGGTGTCAATGGGGTTTAGATCCAGACTCATTGCGGCCACTTCAGAACTGCTCAGCACTTTATTTTTGTGATGCTAGTCACTACTTATGGGTAACACGAACGGTAGAGTAGTCAGATAAGCCGAGGTTAGGTACCAGGAGGACACGTAGTGGATTTCAGGACTATACAGAGCAGTGGCGTAACTAGAGTTTGATGGGCCCTGGTGCAAACTTTGGACCGGGGCCCCCCTCCATGTACACAACACTTAGGGTACGGGATAATGATGCTGACACTTGGCTTTTACCCACAGCACCCAGGTTTCCCATGATCTAAAATCCCTCTATCAGCACCCTGCTTTCCCATGCTCTGTCATACATCTTTCCCTCAGCACCCAGCTTTCCCATATCAGAGCATGGGAAAGCTGGGTGCTGAGAGATGTATAGCAGAGCATGGGAAAGCTGGGTGCTGAGAGATGTATAGCAGAGCATGGGAAAGCTGGGTGCTGAGAGATGTATAGCAGAGCATGGGAAAGCTGGGTGCTGAGAGATGTATAGCAGAGCATGGGAAAGCTGGGTGCTGAGAGATGTATAGCAGAGCATGGGAAAGCTGGGTGCTGAGAGATGTATAGCAGAGCATGGGAAAGAGCCCTTTTCCCTCAGCACAAAACATTCCCATCCCATACTTGTATCTTTTTCCTCCCTCATATATAGTTCTCCAAATACTATAATGGCCCCCACATAGCCTTCCATATAGTATAAAGGGTCCCACATAACCCTTTATATATTAGAATGCACCCCCATAGTCCTCCATGTATTACAATGCATTTCCCATAGTTCTCCATATTTTATACTGCACCACAGTCCCCCATGCTTTATAATGCACCCCCACAGACCATGTGTAAGGTAGCCTCCATAGTCCTCCATATATTATAATGTAGCCCCCATAGTCCTATATGTATTATAATGCAGCCCCATAGACCTCCATGTATAATGCGCTGCTATAGTCTATGTATAAGGTGTCCTTCATGTTTATTATGCAGTCCCATAGACCTCCATGTATCATGCAGCCAGCACCCCCAGGCCTCCATCTATTATGCAGCCAGTCCCACTAGGGCCTCCATGTGTCATGCAGCCAGCCCCACCAGGTGTCATGCAGCCAGCCCCACCAGGGCCTCCATGTGTCATGCAGCCAGCCCCACCAGGTGTCATGCAGCCAGCCCCACCAGGGCCTCCATGTGTAATGCAGCCAGCTTCCCCCGGGCCTATATGTGTCATGCAGCCAGCCCCCCCAGGGCCTCTATGCGTCATGCAGCCAGCTTCCCCAGGGCCTCCATGTGTCATGCAGCCAGATTCCCCAGGACCTCCATGTGTCATGCAGTCGGCCCCCCCAGGGCCTCCATGTGTCATGCAGCCAGCCCCCCCAGGGCCTCCATGTGTCATGTAGCCAGCCCCCCCCAGGTGTCATGCAGCCAGCCCCCCCAGGGCCTCCATGTGTCATGCAGCCATCCCCCCCAGGGCCTCCATGTGTCATGCAGCCAGCCCCCCCCCAGGGCCTCCATGTGTCATGCAGCCATCCCCCCCAGGGCCTCCATGTGTCATGCAGCCAGCCCCCCCCCAGGGCCTCCATGTGTCATGCAGCCAGCCCCCCAGGGCCTCCCTGTGTCATGCAGCCAGCCCCCCCCCCCCCAGGTGTCATGCAGCCAGTTCCCCCAGGGCCTCCATGTGTCATGCAGCCAGCCCCCTCAGGGCCTCCATGTGTCATGCAGCCAGCCCCCCCAGGGCCTCCATGTGTCATGCAGCCAGCCCCCCCAGGGCCTCCATGTGTCATGCAGCCAGCCCCCCCAGGGCCTCCATGTGTCATGCAGCCAGCCCCCTCAGGGCCTCCATGTGTCATGCAGCCAGCCCCCCCAGGGCCTCCATGTGTCATGCAGCCAGCCCCCAGGGCTTCTATGTGTAATGCAGCCAGCCCCCAGGGCTTCTATGTGTAATGCAGCCTGCCAGCCAGCCCCACCAGGGCCTCCATGTATCATGCAGGCAGCTTCCTCAGGCCTATATGTGTCATGCAGCCAGCAAAATAAAAAAAACAAGTACCTCTCAACTCCTTCTGACCCCTGCGACTGCGGTAGTTATGCCCCTGCCCCCATATGTCACACACCCTGCTCCCTATACAGCCTGCACCCCCATATCACACACACACCCTGACCCACATATCTCACCCTGCCCGTACCCCAACTTACCCCTCTCAAACACTCTGCACCCTTCACATGCTTCTGTCACAGTCTGCAGCCCTCATATGCCCCTCACCCTGCAGCCCCTCCCCTCATGTCCCCTCTTTTCTCATTACCACTCATGTGTTCGAAGTATCTTCTCCTGCTTTCTCCCCGGCATCCTGTGTCTCCTTCCACACAGTCACATGGGCGTGACATCATCGCAGGTCCTGGTAGGGATGGTTTCCGTCTGCCGTGCAGGAGCACATCTCCTCTGCAGCAGGTCAGGAACGTCTCTGCCCCCCCTGCAGACACTGGGCCCCCCTGACTCACAGGCCGGCCCCCTAATGGTCGCGCAGTCGGCCACTACATAGTGGCACTACACATAGGGGCCCGGCAGCCGGCTCTGCAGAGCGGCTGCCGGGCCCCTATAACCCTGCGGGCCCGGTCGCAGTGGCGACCTCTGCGACCGCGATCGTTACGCCCCTGATACAGAGGCTAAGTCAGGTCACGATCCAAGGTCAAGTTTCCAGGGAGGCATGTAAAGAATAAAGAGAGGCAACTGGGATGTGGTCAGGTAACAGTCCGAGGTCAAAATATTAGGGGGCCATGTCAGGAACAGGGACCGGGCAGAGGGGAATGATCCAGGAAGTCGAGTAACTGCCAAGAGCTAAGCGTCCAGGGAACAACACGGTATCCACCGTTGGACACTTAGCTCTTGGCTGTTACTGGACTTCCGGGATCATTTTCCTTCAGCTGAATGGCTTACTATTCTCCCGGTCTTGTGCAGAATCTCCTCCTTTGAGGAGGTTGTGAACTTATTTACATATCTTGCACCTCTTCTCTTTGTCTGTATAATCCAGAGAATTTATTGATGTATGGTAGCTACAAATTTGATGATTCATATTTCATATTCAGATTCACTGAAGGCCCTTATCGTGCGTTTTCTTTTTGAATACTTGACATTCACAAATTTCACATCATTTGTGCATTTTCCAGTGACCTAGCCTCTTGATTCTCATCGACCTACTCCTTATCAATTTGCCTGTGATTACTAACAGGCTTCATCAGATAAAGATAATACCATCTTGATCTCTTATATACAGCTGGTTCCTACTGACGAAGGTTGATATTTTTGACCGAAATGTCTATTAATCTAGTTGTGAACTGTTGGCTGTAAAAAATAAATCAACTAATTATATCTACTCTTGGAGTGCCTAGTCTCATTGTCTTGTTACGGAGTTGGATCCTACTAGCGCACCCAATCCTACAGAAGTGCCATGTCCTTATTTACTGTCAATCAACTACTGACAGCTCAGATAAACACAGCAGTGACTCTTATTGCGTGTGAGATGCACTTCATGGAGTAAAAGTGAGAGTACCCTCTCTGCCAGGGGGCCACTGGACCATCAAGTTTCCCAGGGACCCTCCGATGGAATGCTCTGACCAACTGATTGGCCCTCACAGGATGGCTGGAAAGCCAGGATCTCTCTTCAGGTCCATATCCCTTCCAATGAACCAGATACTGAAGGGAATTCCAGATCTTTGGAGAATAAATGATCCTTTGCACTTTGTACTCTAAACCTCCATCAATGGAAACAGGAGGAGGTGGGGTCGAGGGAGACAAAGTTGAGGGAAGAAATTCTTTCAATGGAGATTTGTAAAACACATTAGGGATACGAAAAGACTGAGGCAGTTTCAATCTAAAGGCCACCTCCACAATCTCAAAAATCCACCTTAATCACCTCCAGAACTTCAAAGGGGCAATGCATTTAGGACCCAGCTTCACCAAGGGTACCTTCAGTTTAATATTCTTGACAATAACCAAACCTTATCTCTCACCTTGAATACGTGACCTGTAGAACGTTTCCTATCAGCCTTCCATTTCTGGCGAAATTGGCCCCCCCCAATATTCTTTTGAACCTCCCTCCAGACATCCCCAAGTCTCTGTATGGCCACCTCTACTCCAGGACACCCAGAACTTATACTAGAAAATTCTCCAAAATGGGGGGTAATTACAATAGATTGGCGAGGTTCCAGAGGACTGATTGACTCAACTGTTAAAGGCGAACTCTGCAAGAGGCAGAAATGAGGACCAGTCCTCCTGCTGAGCCGCAACAAAACATCTTAACATTTGTTCCAATAACGGATTTGTCCTCACTGTATGACAGTTGGTTTCAGGGTGATAGGCAGAGGAAAATGACAAATCATTCCCCAATCTTTTACAAGACGCCCTCCAAAACTTAGAAATTAATTGCACTCCCCTGTCGCACACAATATTCAGAATGATTCCATGCAATTTTACCACATGATTGATGAACAACCTGGAAAGTGTTTCGGCATTAGGGAACTCTAATAAGGGGATGAAGTGAGCTTGTTTTCTAAATCTGTCAACCACCAACCAAATAACCGCCTTCCCACCAGACACAGGTAAATCAGTATTGCAAGGACATACTTTAGCGCATGTGCAAATTTCACAAGAAGATACAAATCTTTGACATCATTAAGCAAAGACAACCAGCAGAAGAGCCTAGAAATAGCCTTTTGGGTAGCTGTGACCGCAGGGTGACCAGTCAACACAGAGTTATGACATTCCTGCAACAGATGTAACCACAGGTATAGAGGAACAAATAACTTGGACTCTGGAGTAGTGGATGACGCCAAAGACTGAGCACCATGGATCTCCGCTTCCAACTCTGAGGAAGAATGGAGATGGAGGTTCTGGAGGAAATACGTAATCAAGACTACGTGACAAAACGTCAGTGTTCACGTTCTGAGAACCTGGCCTGAGCGTGATGGAAAAATTCAATCTAGAGGAAAATAAAGACTATCTGGCCTGTGTAGGGGTCAACCGTTTGGCTGATTTCAAACTAAGCTAAATTTTTATGATCAGTCACAACCGTGACTTGACTAACAGGTCCCTCCAAAAAATGTCTCCATTCCTCAAACACTAGTTTGACAGCAAGCAACTAATGATTCCCAACATCATAGTTTTTCTTTGCAGTCGAGAATTTTTTAGAGAAAAAGGCACATGGACGAAGTTGGTTAATGTTTTAGGACCTTGAGACAATACAGCCCCTACCCCAACTTCAAAAGCAGTTACCTCCACGATGAACGGCCTCAGGAGGTTGGGCTATATGAGAACAGGAGCGGACATAAAACATTTTTTCAGCTTATTAAAGGCCCCAACTGCATTTGCTGACCAAACCCTCAGACTCGCTCCCTTACGAGTGAGGTCAGTGAGAGGTTTGACGATCTGAGAAAATCCCTTAATAAATTTTCTGTAGTAATTGGTGAACCCCAGAAATGTTGCAATGCTTTAGGTCGCTTGGTTGAACCCAATCAATTATGGCTCGCACCTTCCCAAGGGTTCATCTTGAAGCCAATAGCCGACACAATGAACCCAGGAAATGAGATTTCTTGAACAGAAAAGGTACATTTCTCTAACTTAGCGAACAAAGAATTCTCTCTAAGCCTTTGTAACACAAAATGGACATGATCATAATGAGAAACCAGATCAGGCGAAAAGATCAGAATATCTCTCCAGATAAACCACAATCAACCTTCCAACCTGTAATCAGAAAAATATAATTCATAAAGTTCTGAAATACAGCGGTGAGTCCAAAAGGATCACCAGATTCTCACACAGACCCTCCGACGTTATAAACACAGTCTTCGGGGTACTTTGCACATTGCGACATCGCGAGCCGATGCTAGCGATGCCGAGCGCGATAGTACCCGCCCCCGTCGCACATGCGATATCTTGTGATTCCTGACGTAGCGAACATTATCGCTATGGCAGCTTCACACGCACTTACCTGCCCTGTGACGTCGCTCTGGCCGGTGAACTGCCTCCTTCCTAAGGGGGCGGGTCGTGCGGCGTCACAGCGACTTCACACGGCAGGCGGCCAATAGAAGCGGAGGGGCGGAGATGAGCGGCCACCTTCTTCCTTCCGCATTGCCGGTGGAGGCAGTTAAGGAGATGTTCCTCGTTCCTGCGGCTTCACACACAGCGATGTTTGGTGCCGCAGGAACGACGAACAACATCGTACCTGCGGATGCACCGACATTATGAAAATGAACGACGTGACACAGATCAGCGATTTTTGACTGTTTCACGCACGTTCATCTTCTCTCCTAGGCGTTACCGGCGCCGGATGTGCGTCACTTTCCATTTGACCCCGACGATATCGCAGTAGCGATGTCGCAACGTGCTTAGTACCCCTTCCACTCATCACCCTCCCAGATGTGTATTAAAATATAAGTCCCTCTAAGATCGAGTTTAGAAAACCATTTGGCCCCAGTTAGCTGATTTATATAGGTTGGGGATAAGTGGAAGCGGATAGGTAATCTTAACCGTTATATTGTTCAATTCAGAGAAATCGAGGCAGGGACGGAGTCAACTGTCCTTCTTTTTAACAAAGAAAAATCCAGCTACTACAGGAGAGAAGGGAGAACAAATATGCTATTTCCGTAAACTTTCGCTTATATATACTTTTATGGCGGCCTACTCAGGGCCAGACAAGTTATACAGGCGAGCTTTAGGCAATTTGACATTAGGGAAACCGTTGGCTTGAATTCATGCTCAAGGTGGGAACTTTCCATACCAAGGTCATCTCCTGTTATGTGTTGGATATTTACCTGCGGGGTTGGTATTGGGAATCCCTTGGCTAACGGTTAATAAACTATAGCTGGAATGAGTAGAAGAATTGAACCAACATAAATAGGAGGAGAGCAGAGGTGATTGGCCTCCCCACAACATGCGATCAAAGAGCAAGCAGACCAACAAGATTAACTCTTGCTAGCCTGCCTACGAATCAGCACACAGTGGGTCAAGGCCCGAATCTGCCTGTGTTCATCCCAGACACCAGAGAAACCATTGAGCAGAGTGTCAGAATCTGCAACAGAGGACAATGCCACCATGACAGTCAGAGAAGTTTGTGCAAAAGGCAGAGTGACAGGATAGCTTGAATTTCTTTGCAACTTGATTGGGGGTTATCCACCATGCACATTATCCTGCGTTTGAATCTTTAATCAATTTCTCTCTGCCATCCATGTCCAGGGAAATTAGCTACAGAGCCATGGGTTGTAAACGTCTTAAATATTTTGCATAAAGGAATATCAAGATCTCTGGACATGGGCTTGTAACATTGAGATTGTTCATATTATTAAACAATTTTGGTTCTCCAGTCCTCAGACAGTTCTCCTCTCCTCTTTATGTTCTCCATGCTTAGTGTGGCACAACCATACACACAATGCACGGGGTTATGCTTGGGGGGAGAGCATGAGTTTAGTGGGTTAACTGGACCGAAGGCACCGTTCACTGGCCTGGAGGAGCAAACTGGACCAACTGCCGAGTCTTCACTAATGGCAACGGAGGTGGCGACTGGCACACTCGCTGGTAATTGCCCAGCATAGGGCAAGCCCAGGGATCTATGGTACTCTGGAAGCTGGCGCTAAAGATACAGCCCGTCTCTAATGATATGAGCCGCAGCAGATGACAAGAATTCGTCTAGGATGGTAGTTGTATGGATGGGAGGATGGAGTAGCAACAACCGACGTGGATGGTTGCAGCAGCAGACAATGTAGGTAACAGCTAGCGAGGATGGTATAGCAGCAGTCTTGTAATACAGGCAGCAGCGGGCTGGTTGTACACTGCAACTGAGCAGCAGAATATAGTACAATAACAGCAGCAACAGCACGGAAGACCTGAGAACTAGCAACGTATAGAAGTCATTGCCCAGGCACTTCTCCTAAGGGCAAGGTACCTTAAATTCCAGCAGCCTCTCAGCAGAGCTGAAAGGTCACTTCCAGGTCAGGGCCTTCTGGCCCTTTAAGAAAAGGGGCATGTCCACACACGCCCCCTACGGGCATTTCCAGGAGGCCTGTACCGCATGTGCAGGCCCAGGGAGACAGCAGCATGGACCAGGGATTGGCAGCCACTGCTCGACGGCCGGGTGGGTGAAAGAATAATGTGTAATTACAATATAAATTTTCTGGGAGAAAGATGTAATTTTCTGGAACAATTTCACGGGTGCCAACACATTTGAACATGACTGTATATAATCTAAAAATCGTGGGGTGCATGATGCTTTTGTACTCAGCCCCTGTAGTCAGCACTTTGTAGGACCACCTTGCTCTATCTTCCATTAGTATTCAGACCCCAGAGTCAGTACTTTATTAGACCACCTTCCTCTGTCTTTTGGAGTTTCTCCAGCTTTCACATCTAGAGGTGACAATTTCCTCCTCTCTCGCTTAGTGAGATTGGATGGAGATGTATGTGATCTCGGTAGATTTGGGTCTGGACTGTGACTGGTCCGGTCACACACAAGAATATGCTCTGATCTGAACCCTCCATTGTAGCTCCGCAAGATGTTGAGGATTGTTGTTCGGCAGCAGGAAGGTGAACCTACGACCCGGTTTTCCTCCAGGATTATCCTGTATTTAGCTCCATTCATCTGCCCATCACCTCTGACCAGCTTCCAAGCCCCTGCTGAAGAAAAGCCTCCCCCCAGTAGGATGCTGCCTCCACCATGTGTGATGGTGGGGATGATGTTTTCAGGGTGATGTGCAGGGTTAGATTTCTGCCACACCTAGAATTTTGCATTTAACCCAAAAAGTTCTCCTTTGGTCTCCAGTGACCAGAGCCTGTTTCTCTACTGCTCATTGAGGCCCCTGCTGCTTTGTCAGGTTTGTGAAGAGCACATCGCGGGCTTGGTGGGTGAGCCTGCATTTCCTTTATTGCCATTTTTCTTATTGCTTGTCCCTTATGTGACCTACTTTAGAGAAATCTGTTTTCCTGCCCCTCCAATCTAAACCAGCCAATGTATTGTGTATGCCAGAGGCGGCACTCCTTTATTCTTCATCCCTATACCTCACGCCATTTCTGAGTGTTTCATTCATTTTACGTCTAAAGGGTTTTTTTTCGGCTCAGCTGTCAACTTCTTCTTGTGCTTGTTCTACTGGATATCTACATATCTATATACACCTGTATACTTTGTACCACTTTTTAGAAAAAGTTGAGCTCTACCTTTTGGCAAAGACTCTGATTCTTGCACCTTGTAATGTTGACTTTTGATTATATTATTAGTAGAGATGATTAAATGGATTCAATGAAAATCAAATTAGAGGGAAATTTGGGGAATTCATTGGATCCATCAAATTAGCGAATCACCAAAAAAGCCCAACAGCCATTCACACATCAGCCAGAGAAGGCTCTCGGGGCTTCAGGTGCGGCCTGGCGGCTTCCTCAGAGTGCCTGGCAGTTAACATGTCACATGGTTTAGCACAGCAAATCAGAAGAGACAATCATGGCCTGTATAAAAGTAAAAGCAGAAAATACAGAGGCCATTTTGGTGACTCTGGAAAGTGAGAGGACATCAGAGCTCACATCAAGCCACAGAGGTGGAGAAAAAAGCAGAAAACACTGAAGAAACTTTACAGATGGTGAGAAGCACAGCAGTGAGATTAGTGTCTGCACCGAAGCGAGAACATAGAGATCTAACTGATCGGGTGAGAGCGCGGTCTGGCGGCAAAGAGTGATTACAATTATACAGCACACCGCTGGCGGCAGAGATTGATTACAATTATACATAGCACCGCTGGTGGCAGAGATTGATTACAATTATACAGCACACCGCTGGAGGCAGAGATTGATTACAATTATACAGCACACCGCTGACGGCAGAGAGTGATTACAATTATACAGCACACAGCTGGAGGCAGAGATTGATTACAATTATACAGCACACCGCTGGAGGCAGAGACTGATTACAATTATACAGCACACCGCTGATGGCAGAGAGTGATTACAATTATACAGCACACTGCTGGAGGCAGAGATTAATTACAATTATAGAGCACACAGCTGGTGACAGAGATTGATTACAATTATACAGCACACCGCTGGCGGCAGAGATTGATTACAATTATACATAGCACCGCTGGTGGCAGAGATTGATTACAATTATACAGCACACCGCTGGTGACAGAGATTGATTACAATTATACAGCACACCGCTGACGGCAGAGAATGATTACAATTATACAGCACACCGCTGGTGGCAGAGATTGATTGCAATTATACAGCACACCGCTGGCGGCAGAGATTGATTACAATTATACATAGCACCGCTGGTGGCAGAGATTGATTACAATTATACAGCACACCGCTGGAGGCAGAGATTGATTACAATTATACAGCACACCGCTGACGGCAGAGAGTGATTACAATTATACAGCACACAGCTGGAGGCAGAGATTGATTACAATTATACAGCACACCGCTGGAGGCAGAGACTGATTACAATTATACAGCACACCGCTGATGGCAGAGAGTGATTACAATTATACATAGCACCGCTGACGGCAGAGATTGATTACAATTATACATAGCACCGCTGGTGGCAGAGATTGATTACAATTATACAGCACACCGCTGGAGGCAGAGATTGATTACAATTATACAGCACACCGCTGACGGCAGAGAGTGATTACAATTATACAGCACACTGCTGGAGGCAGAGATTAATTACAATTATAGAGCACACCGCTGGTGACAGAGATTGATTACAATTATACAGCACACCGCTGGTGACAGAGATTGATTACAATTATACAGCACACCGCTGGAGGCAGAGATTGATTACAATTATACAGCACACCGCTGGTGGCAGAGATTGATTACAATTATACAGCACACCGCTGGAGGCAGAGATTGATTACAATTATACAGCACACCGCTGGCGGCAGAAATTGATTACAATTATACAGCACACCGCTGGCGGCAGAGATTAATTACAATTATACAGCACACCGCTGGTGGCAGAGAGTGATTACAATTATAGAGCACACAGCTGGAGGCAGAGATTGATTACAATTATACAGCACACCGCTGGTGGCAGAGAGTGATTACAATTATACAGCACACCGCTGGCGGCAGAGATTGATTACAATTATACAGCACACCGCTGGCTGCAGAGATTGATTACAATTATACAGCACACCGCTGGCGGCAGAGATTGATTACAATTATACAGCACACTGCTGGAGGCAGAGATTGATTACAATTATACAGCACACCGCTGGCGGCAGAGATTGATTACAATTATACAGCACACCGCTGGCGGCAGAGATTGATTACAATTATACAGCACACCGCTGGCGGCAGAGATTGATTACAATTATACAGCACACTGCTGGAGGCAGAGATTGATTACAATTATACAGCACACTGCTGGAGGCAGAGATTGATTACAAATATACAGCACACCGCTGGCGGCAGAGATTGATTACAATTATACAGCACACCGCTGGCTGCAGAGATTGATTACAATTATACAGCACACCGCTGGCGGCAGAGATTGATTACAATTATACAGCACACCGCTGGCGGCAGAGATTGATTACAATTATACAGCACACTGCTGGAGGCAGAGATTGATTACAATTATACAGCACACCGCTGGTGGCAGAGAGTGATTACAATTATACAGCACACCGCTGGCGGCAGAGATTGATTACAATTATACAGCACACCGCTGGCGGCAGAGATTGATTACAATTATACAGCACACCGCTGGTGACAGAGATTGATTACAATTATACAGCACACCGCTGGTGACAGAGATTGATTACAATTATACAGCGCACCGCTGGCAGCAGAGATTGATTACAATTATACAGCACACCGCTGGCAGCAGAGATTGATTACAATTATACAGGACACCTCTGGTGACAGAGATTGATTACAATTATACAGCACACCGCTGGAGGCAGAGACTGATTACAATTATACAGCACACTGCTGGCGGCAGAGATTGATTACAATTATACAGCACACCGCTGGCTGCAGAGATTGATTACAATTATACAGCACACCGCTGGCGGCAGAGATTGATTACAATTATACAGCACACAGCTGGAGGCAGAGATTGATTACAATTATACAGCACACAGCTGGAGGCAGAGATTGATTACAATTATACAGCACACCGCTGGCAGCAGAGATTGATTACAATTATACAGCACACAGCTGGCGGCAGAGAGTGATTACAATTATACAGCACACCGCTGGCGGCAGAGATTGATTACAATTATACAGCACACCGCTGGCGGCAGAGATTGATTACAATTATACAGCACACCGCTGGCGGCAGAGATTGATTACAATTATACAGCACACCGCTGGTGGCAGAGATTGATTACAATTATACATAGCACCGCTGGCGGAAGGGATTGATTACAATTATACAGCACACCGCTGGTGACAGAGATTGATTACAATTATACAGCACACCGCTGGCGGCAGAGACTAATTACAATTATACAGCACACCGCTGGCAGCAGAGATTGATTACAATTATACAGCACACCGCTGGCGGAAGGGATTGATTACAATTATACAGCACACCGCTGGCGGCAGAGATTGATTACAATTATACAGCACACCGCTGGTGACAGAGATTGATTACAATTATACAGCACACCGCTGGTGGCAGAGATTGATTACAATTATACAGCACACCGCTAGTGGCAGAGATTGATTACAATTATACAGCACACCGCTGGAGGCAGAGATTGATTACAATCATACAGCACACCGCTAGTGGCAGAGATTGATTACAATTATACAGCACACCGCTGGCGGAAGAGATTGATTACAATTATACAGCACACCGCTAGTGGCAGAGATTGATTACAATTATACAGCACACCGCTGGTGACAGAGATTGATTACAATTATACAGCACACCGCTGGCGGCAGAGATTGATTACAATTATACAGCACACCGCTGGTGGCAGAGATTGATTACAATTATACAGCACACCGCTGGCGGAAGAGATTGATTACAATTATACAGCACACCGCTGGTGGCAGAGATTGATTAGAATTATACAGCACACCGCTGGTGACAGAGATTGATTACAATTGTACAGCACACCGCTGGTGGCAGAGATTGATTACAATTATACAGCACACCGCTAGTGGCAGAGATTGATTACAATTATACAGCACACCGCTGGAGGCAGAGATTGATTACAATCATACAGCACACCGCTGGAGGCAGAGATTGATTACAATTATACAGCACACCGCTGGCGGCAGAGATTGATTACAATTATACAGCACACCACTGGTGGCAGAGATTGATTACAATTATACAGCACACCGCTGGCGGCAGAGATTGATTACAATTATACAGCGCACCGCTAGCGGCAGAGATTGATTACAATTATACAGCACACAGCTGGAGGCAGAGATTGATTACAATTATACAGCACACCGCTGGTGACAGAGATTGATTACAATCATACAGCACACCGCTGGCGGCAGAGATTGAGTACAATAATACAGCACTCCGCTGGCAGCAGAGATTGATTACAATTATACAGCACACCGCTGGTGGCAGAGATTGATTACAATTATACAGCACACCGCTGGTGACAGAGATTGATTACAATTATACAGCACACCGCTGGCGGCAGAGATTGATTACAATTTTAGAGCACACAGCTGGTGACAGAGATTGATTACAATTATACAGCACACCGCTGGCGGCAGAGACTGATTACAATTATACAGCACACCGCTGGAGGCAGAGATTGATTACAATTATACAGCACACCGCTGGTGACAGAGATTGATTACAATTATACATAGCACCGCTGGCAGCACAGATTGATTACAATTATACAGCACACCGCTGGTGACAGAGATTGATTACAATTATACAGCACACCGCTGGCGGCAGAGATTGATTACAATTATACAGAACACCGCTGGTGGCAGAGATTGATTACAATTATAGAGCACACAGCTGGTGACAGAGATTGATTACAATTATACAGCACACCGCTGGTGACAGAGATTGATTACAATTATACAGCACACCGCTGGTGGCAGAGATTGATTACAATTATACAGCATACCGCTGGGGCCGGGAATTGATTACAATTATAAAGCACACCGCTGGAGGCAGAGATTGATTACAATTATACAGCACACCGCTGGCGGCAGAGATTGATTACAATTATACAGCACACCGCTGGCGGCAGAGATTGATTACAATTATACAGCACACCGCTGGCGGCAGAGATTGATTACAAATTATACAGCGCACCGCTGGTGGCAGAGATTGATTACAACTATACAGCACACCGCTGGTGACAGAGATTGATTACAATTATAGAGCACACCGCTGGCGGCAGAGATTGATTACAATTATACAGCACACCGCTGGTGACAGAGATTGATTACAATTATACAGCACACCGCTGACGGCAGAGATTGATTACAATTATACAGCACACTGCTGGCAGCAGAGATTGATTACAATTATACAGCATACCGCTGGAGGCAGAGATTGATTACAATTATACAGCACACCGCTAGTGGCAGAGATTGATTACAATTATACAGCACACCGCTAGAGGCAGAGATTGATTACAATTATACAGCACACCGCTGGAGGCAGAGATTGATTACAATTATACAGCACACCGCTGGCGGCAGAGATTGATTGCAATTATACAGCACACCGCTGGCGGCAGAGATTGATTACAATTATAGAGCACACCGCTGGCGGCAGAGACTGATTACAATTATACAGCACACCGCTGGCGGCAGAGATTGATTACAATTATACAGCACACAGCTGGTGACAGAGATTGATTACAATTATACAGCACACCGCTGGCGGCAGAGATTGATTACAATTATACAGCACACCGCTGGCAGCAGAGATTGATTACAATTATACAGCATACCGCTAGAGGCAGAGATTGATTACAATTATACAGCACACCGCTGGCGGCAGAGATTGATTACAATTATACAGCACACCGCTGGCGGCAGAGATTGATTACAATTATACAGCACACCGCTGGCGGCAGAAATTGATTACAATTATACAGCACACCGCTGGCGGCAGAGAATTAATTACAATTATACAGCACACCGCTGGTGGCAGAGAGTGATTACAATTATACAGCACACCGCTGGCTGCAGAGATTGATTACAATTATACTGCACACCGCTGGCGGCAGAGATTGATTACAATTATACAGCACACCGCTAGCAGCAGAGATTGATTACAATTATACAGCAAACCGCTGGAGGCAGAGATTGATTACAATTATACAGCATACCGCTGGCGGAAGAGATTGATTACAATTATACAGCACACCGCTGGCAGCAGAGATTGATTACAATTATACAGCACACCGCTAGTGGCAGAGACTGATTACAATTATACAGCACACCGCTGGAGGCAGAGATTGATTACAATTATACAGCACACCGCTGGTGACAAAGATTGATTACAATTATACATAGCACCGCTGGCAGCACAGATTGATTACAATTATACAGCACACCGCTGGCGGCAGAGATTGATTACAATTATACAGCACACCACTGGCGGCAGAGATTGATTACAATTATACAGCACACCGCTGGAGGCAGAGATTGATTACAATTATACAGCACACCACTGGCGGCAGAGATTGATTACAATTATACAGCACACCGCTGGTGACAGAGATTGATTACAATTATAGAGCACACCGCTGGCGGCAGAGATTGATTACAATTATACAGCACACCGCTGGTGACAGAGATTGATTACAATTATACAGCACATCGCTGGTGGCAGAGATTGATTACAATTATACAGCACACCGCTGGTGGCAGAGATTGATTACAATTATACAGCACACCGCTGGTGGCAGAGATTGATTACAATTATACAGCACACCGCTGGTGGCAGAGATTGATTACAATTATACAGCACACAGCTGGTGGCAGAGATTGATTACAATTATACAGCACACCGCTGGAGGCAGAGATTGATTACAATTATACAGCACACCGCTGGAGGCAGAGATTGATTACAATCATACAGCACACCGCTGGCGGCAGAGATTGATTGCAATTATACAGCACAACGCTGGCGGCAGAGATTGATTACAATTATAGAGCACACAGCTGGTGACAGAGATTGATTACAATTATACAGCACACCGCTGGCGGTAGAGATTGATTACAATTATACAGCACACCGCTGGCAGCAGAGATTGATTACAATTATACAGCATACCGCTGGTGACAGAGATTGATTACAATTATACAGCACACCGCTGGGGGCAGAGATTGATTACAATTATACAGCACACCGCTGGAGGCAGAGATTGATTACAATCATACAGCACACCGCTGGCGGCAGAGATTGATTACAATTATAGAGCACACAGCTGGTGACAGAGATTGATTACAATTATACAGCACACCGCTGGCGGCAGAGATTGATTACAATTATACAGCACACCGCTGGCAGCAGAGATTGATTACAATTATACAGCATACCGCTGGAGGCAGAGATTGATTACAATTATACAGCACACCGCTGGTGGCAGAGATTGATTACAATTATACAGCACACCGCTGGCAGCAGAGATTGATTACAATTATACAGCATACCGCTGGAGGCAGAGACTGATTACAATTATACAGCACACCGCTGGTGGCAGAGATTGATTACAATTATACAGCACACCGCTGGCGGCAGAGATTGATTACAATTATACAGCACACCGCTGGTGGCAGAGAGTGATTACAATTATACAGCACACCGCTGGCTGCAGAGATTGATTACAATTATACAGCACACCGCTGGTGGCAGAGATTGATTACAATTATACAGCACACCGCTGGCAGCAGAGATTGATTACAATTATACAGCACACCACTGGCGGCAGAGATTGATTACAATTATACAGCACACCGCTGGTGGCAGAGAGTGATTACAATTATACAGCACACCGCTGGCTGCAGAGATTGATTACAATTATACTGCACACCGCTGGCGGCAGAGATTGATTACAATTATACAGCACACCGCTGGTGACAGAGATTGATTACAATTATACAGCACACCGCTGGTGGCAGAGATTGATTACAATTATACAGCACACCGCTGGTGGCAGAGATTGATTACAATTATACAGCACACAGCTGGAGGCAGAGATTGATTACAATTATACAGCACACCGCTGGTGGCAGAGATTGATTACAATTATACAGCACACCGCTGGCAGCAGAGATTGATTACAATTATACAGCATACCGCTGGAGGCAGAGACTGATTACAATTATACAGCACACCGCTGGCGGCAGAGATTGATTACAATTATACAGCACACCGCTGGCGGCAGAGATTGATTACAATTATACAGCACACCGCTGGTGGCAGAGAGTGATTACAATTATACAGCACACCGCTGGCTGCAGAGATTGATTACAATTATACAGCACACCGCTGGTGGCAGAGATTGATTACAATTATACAGCACACCGCTGGCAGCAGAGATTGATTACAATTATACAGCACACCACTGGCGGCAGAGATTGATTACAATTATACAGCACACCGCTGGTGGCAGAGAGTGATTACAATTATAGAGCACACCGCTGGCTGCAGAGATTGATTACAATTATACTGCACACCGCTGGCGGCAGAGATTGATTACAATTATACAGCAAACCGCTAGCAGCAGAGATTGATTACAATTATACAGCAAACCGCTGGAGGCAGAGATTGATTACAATTATACAGCATACCGCTGGCGGCAGAGATTGATTACAATTATACAGCACACGGCTGGCAGCAGAAATTGATTACAATTATACAGCACACCGCTGGTGACAGAGATTGATTACAATTATACAGCACACCGCTGGTGGCAGAGATTGATTACAATTATACAGCACACCGCTGGTGGCAGAGATTGATTACAATTATACAGCACACAGCTGGAGGCAGAGATTGATTAGAATTATACAGCACACCGCTGGTGACAGAGATTGATTACAATTATACAGCACACCGCTGGCGGCAGAGATTGATTACAATTATACAGCACACCGCTGGAGGCAGAGACTGATTACAATTATACAGCACACCGCTGGCGGCAGAGATTGATTACAATTATACAGCGCACCGCTGGAGGCAGAGAGTGATTACAATTATACAGCACACCGCTGGTGGCAAAGATTGATTACAATTATACAGCACACCGCTAGCGGCAAAGATTGATTACAATTATACAGCACACCGCTAGCGGCAAAGATTGATTACAATTATACAGCACACTGCTGGAGGCACAGATTGATTACAATTATACAGCACACCGCTGGTGGCAGAGATTGATTACAATTATACAGCACACCGCTGGCTGCAGAGATTGATTACAATTATACAGCACACCGCTGGTGACAGAGACTGATTACAATTATACAACACACCGCTGGCAGCAGAGATTGATTACAATTATACAGCACACCGCTGGTTGCAGAGATTGATTACAATTATACAGTGCACCGCTGGCGGCAGAGACTGATTACAATTATACAACACACCGCTGGCAGCAGAGATTGATTACAATTATACAGCACACCGCTGGCGGCAGAGATTGATTACAATTATACAGCACACCGCTGGTGGCAGAGAGTGATTACAATTATACAGCACACCGCTGGCTGCAGAGATTGATTACAATTATACTGCACACCGCTGGCGGCAGAGATTGATTACAATTATACAGCACACCGCTAGCAGCAGAGATTGATTACAATTATACAGCAAACCGCTGGAGGCAGAGATTGATTACAATTATACAGCATACCGCTGGCGGCAGAGATTGATTACAATTATACAGCACACGGCTGGCAGCAGAAATTGATTACAATTATACAGCACACGGCTGGTGACAGAGATTGATTACAATTATACAGCACACCGCTGGTGGCAGAGATTGATTACAATTATACAGCACACCGCTGGTGGCAGAGATTGATTACAATTATACAGCACACAGCTGGAGGCAGAGATTGATTAGAATTATACAGCACACCGCTGGAGGCAGAGATTGATTACAATTATACAGCACACCGCTGGTGGCAGAGATTGATTACAATTATACAGCACACAGCTGGCAGCAGAGATTGATTACAATTATACAGCACACCGCTAGCGGCAAAGATTGATTACAATTATACAGCACACTGCTGGAGGCAGAGATTGATTACAATTATACAGCACACCGCTGGCGGCAGAGACTGATTACAATTATACAACACACCGCTGGCAGCAGAGATTGATTACAATTATACAGCACACCGCTGGCGGCAGAGACTGATTACAATTATACAACACACCGCTGGCAGCAGAGATTGATTACAATTATACAGCGCACCGTTGGCGGCAGAGACTGATTACAATTATACAACACACCGCTGGTTGCAGAGATTGATTACAATTATACAGCGCACCGCTGGTTGCAGAGATTGATTACAATTATACAGCGCACCGTTGGCGGCAGAGACTGATTACAATTATATAGCACACCGCTGGTGACAGAGATTGATTACAATTATATATAGCATCGCTGGCGGCAGAGATTGATTACAATTATACAGCACACCGCTGGTGGCAGAGAGTGATTACAATTATACAGCACACCGCTGGCGGCAGAGATTGATTACAATTATACAGCACACCGCTGGCGGCAGAGATTGATTACAATTATACAGCGCACCGCTGGCGGCAGACACTGATTACAATTATACAGCACACCGCTGGCAGCAGAGATTGATTACAATTATACAGCACACCGCTGGCGGAAGGGATTGATTAAAATTATACAGCACACCGCTGGTGGCAGAGATTGATTACAATTATACAGCACACCGCTGGCGGCAGAGATTGATTACAATTATACAGCACACCGCTGGTGACAGAGATTGATTACAATTATACAGCACACCGCTGGTGGCAGAGATTGATTACAATTATACAGCACACAGCTGGTGGCAGAGATTGATTACAATTATACAGCACACCGCTGGAGGCAGAGATTGATTACAATTATACAGCACACCGCTGGAGGCAGAGATTGATTACAATCATACAGCACACCGCTGGCGGCAGAGATTGATTACAATTATACAGCACACCGCTGGTGACAGAGACTGATTACAATTATACAGCACACCGCTGGAGGCAGAGATTGATTACAATTATACAGCACACCGCTGGCGGCAGAGATTGATTACAATTATACAGCACACCGCTGGCGGCAGAGATTGATTACAATTATAC
Source organism: Anomaloglossus baeobatrachus (assembly GCF_048569485.1). Taxonomy (NCBI): domain Eukaryota; kingdom Metazoa; phylum Chordata; class Amphibia; order Anura; family Aromobatidae; genus Anomaloglossus; species Anomaloglossus baeobatrachus. The sequence continues at coordinate 1,880,122 of NC_134353.1, read as the reverse complement.
AGCACACCGCTGGTGGTAGAGATTGATTACAATTATACAGCACACCGCTGGCAGCAGAGATTGATTACAATTATACAGCACACCGCTGGTGGCAGAGATTGATTGCAATTATACAGCACAACGCTGGCGGCAGAGATTGATTACAATTATAGAGCACACAGCTGGTGACAGAGATTGATTACAATTATACAGCACACCGCTGGCGGTAGAGATTGATTACAATTATACAGCACACCGCTGGCAGCAGAGATTGATTACAATTATACAGCATACCGCTGGTGACAGAGATTGATTACAATTATACAGCACACCGCTGGAGGCAGAGATTGATTACAATTATACAGCACACCGCTGGAGGCAGAGATTGATTACAATCATACAGCACACCGCTGGCGGCAGAGATTGATTACAATTATAGAGCACACAGCTGGTGACAGAGATTGATTACAATTATACAGCACACCGCTGGCGGCAGAGATTGATTACAATTATACAGCACACCGCTGGCAGCAGAGATTGATTACAATTATACAGCATACCGCTGGAGGCAGAGATTGATTACAATTATACAGCACACCGCTGGTGGCAGAGATTGATTACAATTATACAGCACACCGCTGGCAGCAGAGATTGATTACAATTATACAGCATACCGCTGGAGGCAGAGACTGATTACAATTATACAGCACACCGCTGGTGGCAGAGATTGATTACAATTATACAGCACACCGCTGGCGGCAGAGATTGATTACAATTATACAGCACACCGCTGGTGGCAGAGAGTGATTACAATTATACAGCACACCGCTGGCTGCAGAGATTTATTACAATTATACAGCACACCGCTGGCAGCAGAGATTGATTACAATTATACAGCACACCGCTGGCGGCAGAGATTGATTACAATTATACAGCACACCGCTGGTGGCAGAGATTGATTACAATTATACAGCACACCGCTGGCAGCAGAGATTGATTACAATTATACAGCACACCACTGGCGGCAGAGATTGATTACAATTATACAGCACACCGCTGGTGGCAGAGAGTGATTACAATTATACAGCACACCGCTGGCTGCAGAGATTGATTACAATTATACTGCACACCGCTGGCGGCAGAGATTGATTACAATTATACAGCACACCGCTGGTGACAGAGATTGATTACAATTATACAGCACACCGCTGGTGGCAGAGATTGATTACAATTATACAGCACACCGCTGGTGACAGAGATTGATTACAATTATACAGCACACAGCTGGAGGCAGAGATTGATTACAATTATACAGCACACCGCTGGTGGCAGAGATTGATTACAATTATACAGCACACCGCTGGCAGCAGAGATTGATTACAATTATACAGCATACCGCTGGAGGCAGAGACTGATTACAATTATACAGCACACCGCTGGCGGCAGAGATTGATTACAATTATACAGCACACCGCTGGCGGCAGAGATTGATTACAATTATACAGCACACCGCTGGTGGCAGAGAGTGATTACAATTATACAGCACACCGCTGGCTGCAGAGATTGATTACAATTATACAGCACACCGCTGGCTGCAGAGATTGATTACAATTATACAGCACACCGCTGGCGGCAGAGATTGATTACAATTATATAGCACACCGCTGGTGGCAGAGATTGATTACAATTATACAGCACACCGCTGGCAGCAGAGATTGATTACAATTATACAGCACACCACTGGCGGCAGAGATTGATTACAATTATACAGCACACCGCTGGTGGCAGAGAGTGATTACAATTATACAGCACACCGCTGGCTGCAGAGATTGATTACAATTATACTGCACACCGCTGGCGGCAGAGATTGATTACAATTATACAGCACACCGCTAGCAGCAGAGATTGATTACAATTATACAGCAAACCGCTGGAGGCAGAGATTGATTACAATTATACAGCATACCGCTGGCGGCAGAGATTGATTACAATTATACAGCACACGGCTGGCAGCAGAAATTGATTACAATTATACAGCACACCGCTGGTGACAGAGATTGATTACAATTATACAGCACACCGCTGGTGTCAGAGATTGATTACAATTATACAGCACACCGCTGGTGGCAGAGATTGATTACAATTATACAGCACACCGCTGGCGGCAGAGACTCATTACAATTATACAGCACACCGCTGGTGGCAGAGATTGATTACAATTATACAGCACACCGCTGGTGACAGAGATTGATTACAATTATACAGCACACCGCTAGCGGCAAAGATTGATTACAATTATACAGCACACTGCTGGAGGCACAGATTGATTACAATTATACAGCACACCGCTGGTGGCAGAGATTGATTACAATTATACAGCACACCGCTGGCAGCAGAGATTGATTACAATTATACAGCACACCGCTGGTTGCAGAGATTGATTACAATTATACAGCGCACCGCTGGCGGCAGAGACTGATTACAATTATACAACACACCGCTGGCAGCAGAGATTGATTACAATTATACAGCACACCGCTGGCGGCAGAGATTGATTACAATTATATATAGCATCGCTGGCGGCAGAGATTGATTACAATTATACAGCACACCGCTGGTGGCAGAGAGTGATTACAATTATACAGCACACCGCTGGCTGCAGAGATTGATTACAATTATACTGCACACCGCTGGCGGCAGAGATTGATTAGAATTATACAGCACACCGCTAGCAGCAGAGATTGATTACAATTATACAGCAAACCGCTGGAGGCAGAGATTGATTACAATTATACAGCATACCGCTGGCAGCAGAGATTGATTACAATTATACAACACACCGCTGGAGGCAGAGATTGATTACAATTATACAGCACACCGCTGGCGGCAGAGAGTGATTACAATTATACAGCACACCGCTGGTGGCAGAGATTGATTACAATTCTACAGCACACCGCTGGCAGCAGAGATTGATTACAATTATACAGCACACCGCTGGCGGGAGAGAGTGATTACAATTATACAGCACACCGCTGGCGGCAGAGAGTGATTACAATTATACAGCGCACCGCTGGCGGCAGAGATTGATTACAGTTATACAGCGCACTGCTGGCGGCAGAGATTGATTACAATTATACAGAACACCACTGGTGGCAGAGATTGATTACAATTATACAGCACACCGCTGGCGGAAGGGATTGATTACCATTATACAGCACACCGCTGGTGACAGCGATTGATTACAATTATACAGCACACCGCTGGTGGCAAAGATTGATTACAATTATACAGCACACCGCTGGCGGCAGAGATTGATTACAATTATACAGCACACCGCTGGCGGCAAAGATTGATTACAATTATACAGCACACCGCTGGCGGCAGAGATTGATTACAATTATACAGCGCACCGCTGGAAGCAGAGATTGATTATAATTATACAGCACACCGCTGGCGGCAGAGATTGATTACAATTATACATCACACCGCTGGTGACAGAGACTGATTACAATTATACAGCACACCGCTGGCAGCAGAGATTGATTACAATTATACAGCACACCGCTGGCGGGAGAGAGTAATTACAATTATACAGCACACTGCTGGCGGCAGAGATTGATAACAATTATACAGCACGCCGCTGGAGGCAGAGATTGATTACAATTATACAGCACACCGCTGGTGGCAGAGATTGATTACAATTATACAGCACACCGCTGGTGACAGAGATTGATTACAATTATACAGCACACCGCTGGTGACAGAGATTGATTACAATTATATTGCACACCGCTGGTGGCAGAGATTGATTACAATTCTACAGCACACCGCTGGAGGCAGAGATTGATTACAATTATACAGCACACCGCTGGCAGCAGAGATTGATTACAATTATACAGCACACCGCTGGTGGCAGAGATTGATTACAATTATACAGCACACCGCTGGTGGCAGAGATTGATTAAAATTATACAGCACACCGCTGGCGGCAAAGATTGATTACAATTATACAGCACACCGCTGGCAGCAGAGATTGATTACAATTATACAACACACCGCTGGCAGCAGAGATTGATTACAATTATACAACACACCGCTGGAGGCAGAGAGTGATTACAATTATACAGCACACCGCTGGCGGCAGAGATTGATTACAATTATACAGCACACCGCTGACGACAGAGATTGATTACAATTATACAACACACCGCTGGCGGCAGAGATTGATTACAATTATACAACACACCGCTGACGGCAGAGAGTGATTTACAATTATACAGCACACCGCTGGTGGTAGAGATTGATTACAATTATACAGCACACCGCTGGCGGCAGAGATTGATTACAATTCTACAGCACACCGCTGGTGGCAGAGATTGATTACAATTATACAGCACACCGCTGGAGGCAGAGATTGATTACAATTATACAGCACACCGCTGGCGGCAGAGAGTGATTACAATTATACAGCACACCGCTGGTGGCAGAGATTGATTACAATTCTACAGCACACCGCTGGTGGCAGAGATTGATTACAATTCTACAGCACACCGCTGGTGGCAGAGATTGATTACAATTATACAGCACACCGCTGGCGGGAGAGAGTGATTACAATTATACAGCACACCGCTGGCGGCAGAGAGTGATTACAATTATACAGCGCACCGCTGGCGGCAGAGATTGATTACAGTTATACAGCGCACTGCTGGCGGCAGAGATTGATTACAATTATACAGCACACCACTGGTGGCAGAGATTGATTACAATTATACAGCACACCGCTGGTGGCAGAGATTGATTACAATTATACAGCACACCGCTGGCGGAAGGGATTGATTACAATTATACAGCACACCGCTGGTGACAGTGATTGATTACAATTATACAGCACACCGCTGGTGGCAAAGATTGATTACAATTATACAGCACACCGCTGGCGGCAGAGATTGATTACAATTATACAGCACACCGCTGGCGGCAGAGATTGATTACAATTATACAGCACACCGCTGGCGGCAGAGATTGATTACAATTATACAGCGCACCGCTGGAAGCAGAGATTGATTATAATTATACAGCACACCGCTGGCGGCAGAGATTGATTACAATTATACATCACACCGCTGGTGACAGAGACTGATTACAATTATACAGCACACCGCTGGCAGCAGAGATTGATTACAATTATACAGCACACCGCTGGCGGCAGAGATTGATTACAATTATACATCACACAGCTGGCGGCAGAGATTGATTACAATTATACAGCACACCGCTGGTGGCAGAGAGTGATTACAATTATACAGCACACCGCTGGTGGCAAAGATTGATTACAATTATACAGCACACCGCTGGCGGCAGAGATTGATTACAATTATACAGCACACCGCTGGCGGCAAAGATTGATTACAATTATACAGCACACCGCTGGCGGCAGAGATTGATTACAATTATACAGCGCACCGCTGGAAGCAGAGATTGATTATAATTATACAGCACACCGCTGGCGGCAGAGATTGATTACAATTATACATCACACCGCTGGTGACAGAGACTGATTACAATTATACAGCACACCGCTGGCAGCAGAGATTGATTACAATTATACAGCACACCGCTGGCGGCAGAGATTGATTACAATTATACATCACACAGCTGGCGGCAGAGATTGATTACAATTATACAGCACACCGCTGGTGACAGAGACTGATTACAATTATACAGCACACCGCTGGCAGCAGAGATTGATTACAATTATACAGCACACCGCTGGTGGCAGAGAGTGATTACAATTATACAGCACACCGCTGGCGGCAGAGATTGATTACAATTATACAGCACACTGCTGGCGGCAGAGATTGATTACAATTATACAGCACACCGCTGGCAGCAGAGATTGATTACAATTATACAGCACACCGCTGGCGGCAGAGATTGATTACAATTATACAACACACCGCTGGCGGCAGAGATTGATTACAATTATACAGCGCACCGCTGGAGGCAGAGATTGATTACAATTATACAGCACACCGCTGGTGGCAGAGATTGATTACAATTATACAGCACACCGCTGGTGGCAGAGATTGATTACAATTATACAGCACACTGCTGACGGCAGAGATTGATTACAATTATACAGCACACCGCTGGAGGCAGAGATTGATTACAATTATACAGCACACCACTGGCGGCAGAGATTGATTATAATTATACATCACACCGCTGGTGACAGAGACTGATTACAATTATACAGCACACCGCTGGCAGCAGAGATTGATTACAATTATACAGCACACCGCTGGCGGCAGAGATTGATTACAATTATACATCACACAGCTGGCGGCAGAGATTGATTACAATTATACAGCACACCGCTGGCGGCAGAGATTGATTTCAATTATACAGCACACCGCTGGCAGCAGAGAGTGATTACAATTATACAGCACACCGCTGGAGGCAGAGATTGATTACAATTATACAGCACACCGCTGGTGGCAGAGATTGATTACAATTATACAGCACACCGCTGGCGGCAGAGAGTGATTACAATTATACAGCACACCGCTGGAGGCAGAGATTGATTACAATTATACAGCACACCGCTGGTGACAGAGATTGATTACAATTATACAGCACACCGCTGGCAGCAGAGATTGATTACAATTATACAGCACACCGCTGGAGGCAGAGATTGATTACAATTATACAACACACCGCTGGCAGCAGAGATTGATTACAATTATACAGGACACCTCTGGTGGCAGAGAGTGATTACAATTATACAGCACACCGCTGGCAGCAGAGAGTGATTACAATTATACAGCACACCGCTGGAGGCAGAGATTGATTACAATTATACAGCACACCGCTGGTGGCAGAGATTGATTACAATTATACAGCACACCGCTGGCGGCAGAGAGTGATTACAATTATACAGCACACCGCTGGAGGCAGAGATTGATTACAATTATACAGCACACCGCTGGTGACAGAGATTGATTACAATTATACAGCACACCGCTGGCAGCAGAGATTGATTACAATTATACAGCACACCGCTGGAGGCAGAGATTGATTACAATTATACAACACACCGCTGGCAGCAGAGATTGATTACAATTATACAGCACACCGCTGGTGGCAGAGAGTGATTACAATTATACAGCTCACCGCTGGCTGCAGAGATTGATTACAATTATACAGCACACCGCTGGCAGCAGAGATTGATTACAATTATACAACACACCGCTGGTGGCAGAGATTGATTACAATTATACAGCACACCGCTGGCAGCAGAGATTGATTACAATTATACATCACACCGCTGGCGGCAGAGATTGATTACAATTATACAGCACACCGCTGGCGGCAGAGATTGATTACAATTATACAGCACACTGCTGGCGGCAGAGATTGATTACAATTATACAGCACATCGCTGGTGGCAGAGATTGATTACAATTATACAGCACACTGCTGGCGGCAGAGATTGATTACAATTATACAGCACACCGCTGGCGGCAGAGATTGATTACAATTATACAGCACACCGCTGGTGGCAGAGAGTGATTACAATTATACAGCACACTGCTGGCGGCAGAGACTGATTACAATTATACAGCACACCGCTGGTGGCAGAGATTGATTACAATTATACAGCACACAGCTGGCGGCAGAGATTGATTACAATTATACAGCACACCGCTGGTGGCAAAGATTGATTACAATTATACAGCACACCGCTGGTGACAGAGATTAATTACAATTATACAGCACACCGCTGCCGGCAGAGACTGATTACAATTATACAGCACACCGCTGGTGACAGAGATTGATTACAATTATACAGCACACCGCTGGCGGCAGAGACTGATTACAATTATACAGCACACCGCTGGTGGCAGAGATTGATTACAATTATACAGCACACAGCTGGCGGCAGAGATTGATTACAATTATACAGCACACCGCTGGTGGCAGAGATTGATTACAATTATACAGCACACCGCTGGTGACAGAGATTGATTACAATTATAAAGCACACCGCTGGAGGCAGAGATTGATTACAATTATACAGCACACCGCTGGAGGCAGAGATTGATTACAATTATACATAGCACCGCTGGTGGCAAAGATTGATTACAATTATACAGCACACCGCTGGCGGCAGAGATTGATTACAATTATACATAGCACCGCTGGTGACAGAGATTGATTACAATTATACAGCACACTGCTGGTGACAGAGATTGATTACAATTATACAGCACACCGCCAGCGGCAGAGACTGATTACAATTATACAGCACACTGCTGGTGGCAGAGATTGATTACAATTATACAGCACACCGCTGGCGGCAGAGACTGATTACAATTATACAGCACACCGCTGGTGGCAGAGATTGATTACAATTATACAGCACACCGCTGGCGGCAGAGATTGATTACAATTATACAGCACACCGCTGGTGGCAGAGATTGATTACAATTATACAGCACACCGCTGGTGGCAGAGACTGATTACAATTATACAGCACACTGCTGGTGGCAGAGATTGATTACAATTATACAGCACACCGCTGGTGGCAGAGATTGATTACAATTATACAGCAGACCGCTGGTGACAGAGATTGATTACAATTATACAGCACACCGCTGGCGGCAGAGATTGATTACAATTATACAGCGCATCGGTGGCGGCAGAGATTGATTACAATTATACAGCACATCGCTGGTGGCAGAGATTGATTACAATTATACAGCACACCGCTGGCGGCAGAGATTGATTACAATTATACAGCACACCGCTGGTGGCAGAGAGTGATTGCAATTATACAGCACACTGCTGGCGGCAGAGACTGATTACAATTATACAGCACACCGCTGGTGGCAGAGATTGATTACAATTATACAGCACACAGCTGGCGGCAGAGATTGATTACAATTATACAGCACACCGCTGGTGGCAGAGAGTGATTACAATTATACAGCACACTGCTGGCGGCAGAGACTGATTACAATTATACAGCACACCGCTGGTGGCAGAGATTGATTACAATTATACAGCACACAGCTGGCGGCAGAGACTGATTACAATTATACAGCACACCGCTGGTGGCAAAGATTGATTACAATTATACAGCACACCGCTGGTGACAGAGATTGATTACAATTATACAGCACACCGCTGCCGGCAGAGACTGATTACAATTATACAGCACACCGCTGGTGACAGAGATTGATTACAATTATACAGCACACCGCTGGCGGCAGAGACTGATTACAATTATACAGCACACCGCTGGTGGCAGAGATTGATTACAATTATACAGCACACCGCTGGTGACAGAGATTGATTACAATTATAAAGCACACCGCTGGAGGCAGAGATTGATTACAATTATACAGCACACCGCTGGTGGCAGAGATTGATTACAATTATACATAGCACCGCTGGTGACAGAGATTGATTACAATTATACAGCACACTGCTGGTGACAGAGATTGATTACAATTATACAGCACACCGCCAGCGGCAGAGACTGATTACAATTATACAGCACACTGCTGGTGGCAGAGATTGATTACAATTATACAGCACACCGCTGGCGGCAGAGACTGATTACAATTATACAGCACACCGCTGGTGGCAGAGATTGATTACAATTATACAGCACACCGCTGGCGGCAGAGATTGATTACAATTATACAGCACACCGCTGGTGGCAGAGATTGATTACAATTATACAGCACACCGCTGGCGGCAGAGACTGATTACAATTATACAGCACACTGCTGGTGGCAGAGATTGATTACAATTATACAGCACACCGCTGGCGGCAGAGACTGATTACAATTATACAGCACAGCGCTGGCTGCAGAGATTGATTACAATTATACAGCAGACCGCTGGTGACAGAGATTGATTACAATTATACAGCACACCGCTGGTGGCAGAGATTGATTACAATTATACAGCAGACCGCTGGTGACAGAGATTGATTACAATTATACAGCACACCGCTGGCGGCAGAGATTGATTACAATTATACAGCGCATCGGTGGCGGCAGAGATTGATTACAATTATACAGCACATCGCTGGTGGCAGAGATTGATTACAATTATACAGCACACCGCTGGCGGCAGAGATTGATTACAATTATACAGCACACCGCTGGTGGCAGAGAGTGATTACAATTATACAGCACACTGCTGGCGGCAGAGACTGATTACAATTATACAGCACACCGCTGGTGGCAGAGATTGATTACAATTATACAGCACACAGCTGGCGGCAGAGATTGATTACAATTATACAGCACACCGCTGGTGGCAAAGATTGATTACAATTATACAGCACACCGCTGGTGACAGAGATTGATTACAATTATACAGCACACCGCTGCCGGCAGAGACTGATTACAATTATACAGCACACCGCTGGAGGCAGAGATTGATTACAATTATACAGCACACCGCTGGCGGCAGAGATTGATTACAATTATACAGCACACCACTGGTGGCAGAGATTGATTACAATTATACAGCACACCGCTGGCGGCAGAGATTGATTACAATTATACAGCGCACCGCTAGCGGCAGAGATTGATTACAATTATACAGCACACAGCTGGAGGCAGAGATTGATTACAATTATACAGCACACCGCTGGTGACAGAGATTGATTACAATCATACAGCACACCGCTGGCGGCAGAGATTGAGTACAATAATATAGCACTCCGCTGGCAGCAGAGATTGATTACAATTATACAGCACACCGCTGGTGGCAGAGATTGATTACAATTATACAGCACACCGCTGGTGACAGAGATTGATTACAATTATACAGCACACCGCTGGCAGCACAGACTGATTACAATTATACAGCACACCGCTGGCGGCAGAGATTGATTACAATTTTAGAGCACACAGCTGGTGACAGAGATTGATTACAATTATACAGCACACCGCTGGCGGCAGAGACTGATTACAATTATACAGCACACCGCTGGAGGCAGAGATTGATTACAATTATACAGCACACCGCTGGTGACAGAGATTGATTACAATTATACATAGCACCGCTGGCAGCACAGATTGATTACAATTATACAGCACACCGCTGGTGACAGAGATTGATTACAATTATACAGCACACCGCTGGCGGCAGAGATTGATTACAATTATACAGAACACCGCTGGTGGCAGAGATTGATTACAATTATAGAGCACACAGCTGGTGACAGAGATTGATTACAATTATACAGCACACCGCTGGTGACAGAGATTGATTACAATTATACAGCACACCGCTGGTGACAGAGATTGATTACAATTATACAGCACACCGCTGGTGGCAGAGATTGATTACAATTATACAGCATACCGCTGGGGCCGGGAATTGATTACAATTATAAAGCACACCGCTGGAGGCAGAGATTGATTACAATTATACAGCACACCGCTGGCGGCAGAGATTGATTACAATTATACAGCACACCGCTGGCGGCAGAGATTGATTACAATTATACAGCACACCGCTGGCGGCAGAGATTGATTACAAATTATACAGCGCACCGCTGGTGGCAGAGATTGATTACAACTATACAGCACACCGCTGGTGACAGAGATTGATTACAATTATAGAGCACACCGCTGGCGGCAGAGATTGATTACAATTATACAGCACACCGCTGGTGACAGAGATTGATTACAATTATACAGCACACCGCTGACGGCAGAGATTGATTACAATTATACAGCACACTGCTGGCAGCAGAGATTGATTACAATTATACAGCATACCGCTGGAGGCAGAGATTGATTACAATTATACAGCACACCGCTAGTGGCAGAGATTGATTACAATTATACAGCACACCGCTAGAGGCAGAGATTGATTACAATTATACAGCACACCGCTGGAGGCAGAGATTGATTACAATCATACAGCACACCGCTGGCGGCAGAGATTGATTGCAATTATACAGCACACCGCTGGCGGCAGAGATTGATTACAATTATAGAGCACACCGCTGGCGGCAGAGACTGATTACAATTATACAGCACACCGCTGGCGGCAGAGATTGATTACAATTATACAGCACACAGCTGGTGACAGAGATTGATTACAATTATACAGCACACCGCTGGCGGCAGAGATTGATTACAATTATACAGCACACCGCTGGCAGCAGAGATTGATTACAATTATACAGCATACCGCTAGAGGCAGAGATTGATTACAATTATACAGCACACCGCTGGCGGCAGAGATTGATTACAATTATACAGCACACCGCTGGCGGCAGAGATTGATTACAATTATACAGCACACCGCTGGCGGCAGAAATTGATTACAATTATACAGCACACCGCTGGCGGCAGAGAATTAATTACAATTATACAGCACACCGCTGGTGGCACAGAGTGATTACAATTATACAGCACACCGCTGGCTGCAGAGATTGATTACAATTATACAGCACACCGCTGGTGGCAGAGATTGATTACAATTATACAGCACACCGCTGGCAGCAGAGATTGATTACAATTATACAGCACACCGCTGGCGGCAGAGATTGATTACAATTATACAGCACACCGCTGGTGGCAGAGAGTGATTACAATTATACAGCACACCGCTGGCTGCAGAGATTGATTACAATTATACTGCACACCGCTGGCGGCAGAGATTGATTACAATTATACAGCACACCGCTAGCAGCAGAGATTGATTACAATTATACAGCAAACCGCTGGAGGCAGAGATTGATTACAATTATACAGCATACCGCTGGCGGAAGAGATTGATTACAATTATACAGCACACCGCTGGCAGCAGAGATTGATTACAATTATACAGCACACCGCTAGTGGCAGAGACTGATTACAATTATACAGCACACCGCTGGAGGCAGAGATTGATTACAATTATACAGCACACCGCTGGTGACAAAGATTGATTACAATTATACAGCACACCGCTGGCAGCAGAGATTGATTACAATTATACAGCACACCGCTAGTGGCAGAGACTGATTACAATTATACAGCACACCGCTGGCGGCAGAGATTGATTACAATTATACAGCACACCACTGGCGGCAGAGATTGATTACAATTATACAGCACACCGCTGGAGGCAGAGATTGATTACAATTATACAGCACACCACTGGCGGCAGAGATTGATTACAATTATACAGCACACCGCTGGAGGCAGAGATTGATTACAATTATACAGCACACCGCTGGTGACAGAGATTGATTACAATTATACAGCACACCGCTGGCGGCAGAGATTGATTACAATTATGCAGCACACCGCTGGCAGCAGAGATTGATTACAATTATACAGCACACCGCTGGTGACAGAGATTGATTACAATTATAGAGCACACCGCTGGCGGCAGAGATTGATTACAATTATACAGCACACCGCTGGTGACAGAGATTGATTACAATTATACAGCACATCGCTGGTGGCAGAGATTGATTACAATTATACAGCACACCGCTGGTGGCAGAGATTGATTACAATTATACAGCACACCGCTGGTGGCAGAGATTGATTACAATTATACAGCACACAGCTGGTGGCAGAGATTGATTACAATTATACAGCACACCGCTGGAGGCAGAGATTGATTACAATTATACAGCACACCGCTGGAGGCAGAGATTGATTACAATCATACAGCACACCGCTGGCGGCAGAGATTGATTGCAATTATACAGCACAACGCTGGCGGCAGAGATTGATTACAATTATAGAGCACACAGCTGGTGACAGAGATTGATTACAATTATACAGCACACCGCTGGCGGTAGAGATTGATTACAATTATACAGCACACCGCTGGCAGCAGAGATTGATTACAATTATACAGCATACCGCTGGTGACAGAGATTGATTACAATTATACAGCACACCGCTGGAGGCAGAGATTGATTACAATTATACAGCACACCGCTGGAGGCAGAGATTGATTACAATCATACAGCACACCGCTGGCGGCAGAGATTGATTACAATTATAGAGCACACAGCTGGTGACAGAGATTGATTACAATTATACAGCACACCGCTGGCGGCAGAGATTGATTACAATTATACAGCACACCGCTGGCAGCAGAGATTGATTACAATTATACAGCATACCGCTGGAGGCAGAGATTGATTACAATTATACAGCACACCGCTGGTGGCAGAGATTGATTACAATTATACAGCACACCGCTGGCAGCAGAGATTGATTACAATTATACAGCATACCGCTGGAGGCAGAGACTGATTACAATTATACAGCACACCGCTGGTGGCAGAGATTGATTACAATTATACAGCACACCGCTGGCGGCAGAGATTGATTACAATTATACAGCACACCGCTGGTGGCAGAGAGTGATTACAATTATACAGCACACCGCTGGCTGCAGAGATTGATTACAATTATACAGCACACCGCTGGTGGCAGAGATTGATTACAATTATACAGCACACCGCTGGCAGCAGAGATTGATTACAATTATACAGCACACCACTGGCGGCAGAGATTGATTACAATTATACAGCACACCGCTGGTGGCAGAGAGTGATTACAATTATAAAGCACACCGCTGGCTGCAGAGATTGATTACAATTATACTGCACACCGCTGGCGGCAGAGATTGATTACAATTATACAGCACACCGCTGGTGACAGAGATTGATTACAATTATACAGCACACCGCTGGTGGCAGAGATTGATTACAATTATACAGCACACCGCTGGTGGCAGAGATTGATTACAATTATACAGCACACAGCTGGAGGCAGAGATTGATTACAATTATACAGCACACCGCTGGTGGCAGAGATTGATTACAATTATACAGCACACCGCTGGCAGCAGAGATTGATTACAATTATACAGCATACCGTTGGAGGCAGAGACTGATTACAATTATACAGCACACCGCTGGCGGCAGAGATTGATTACAATTATACAGCACACCGCTGGCGGCAGAGATTGATTACAATTATACAGCACACCGCTGGTGGCAGAGAGTGATTACAATTATACAGCACACCGCTGGCTGCAGAGATTGATTACAATTATACAGCACACCGCTGGTGGCAGAGATTGATTACAATTATACAGCACACCGCTGGCAGCAGAGATTGATTACAATTATACAGCACACCACTGGCGGCAGAGATTGATTACAATTATACAGCACACCGCTGGTGGCAGAGAGTGATTACAATTATACAGCACACCGCTGGCTGCAGAGATTGATTACAATTATACTGCACACCGCTGGCGGCAGAGATTGATTACAATTATACAGCAAACCGCTAGCAGCAGAGATTGATTACAATTATACAGCAAACCGCTGGAGGCAGAGATTGATTACAATTATACAGCATACCGCTGGCGGCAGAGATTGATTACAATTATACAGCACACGGCTGGCAGCAGAAATTGATTACAATTATACAGCACACCGCTGGTGACAGAGATTGATTACAATTATACAGCACACCGCTGGTGGCAGAGATTGATTACAATTATACAGCACACCGCTGGTGGCAGAGATTGATTACAATTATACAGCACACAGCTGGAGGCAGAGATTGATTAGAATTATACAGCACACCGCTGGTGACAGAGATTGATTACAATTATACAGCACACCGCTGGCGGCAGAGATTGATTACAATTATACAGCACACCGCTGGAGGCAGAGACTGATTACAATTATACAGCACACAGCTGGAGGCAGAGATTGATTACAATTATACAGCACACCGCTGGTGACAGAGATTGATTACAATTAT
Organism: Anomaloglossus baeobatrachus; assembly: GCF_048569485.1. NCBI lineage: Eukaryota > Metazoa > Chordata > Amphibia > Anura > Aromobatidae > Anomaloglossus > Anomaloglossus baeobatrachus. Next base: position 1,864,313 of record NC_134353.1, on the reverse strand, counting down.
ACAGCATACCGCTGGAGGCAGAGATTGATTACAATTATACAGCACACCGCTGGCGGCAGAGATTGATTACAATTATACAGCGCACCGCTGTAGGCAGAGAGTGATTACAATTATACAGCACACCGCTGGTGGCAAAGATTGATTACAATTATACAGCACACCGCTAGCGGCAAAGATTGATTACAATTATACAGCACACCGCTAGCGGCAAAGATTGATTACAATTATACAGCACACTGCTGGAGGCACAGATTGATTACAATTCTACAGCACACCGCTGGTGGCAGAGATTGATTACAATTATACAGCACACCGCTGGTGGCAGAGAGTGATTATAATTATACAGCACACCGCTGGCTGCAGAGATTGATTACAATTATACAGCACACCGCTGGTGACAGAGACTGATTACAATTATACAACACACCGCTGGCAGCAGAGATTGATTACAATTATACAGCACACCGCTGGTTGCAGAGATTGATTACAATTATACAGCGCACCGCTGGCGGCAGAGACTGATTACAATTATACAACACACCGCTGGCAGCAGAGATTGATTACAATTATACAGCACACCGCTGGCGGCAGAGATTGATTACAATTATACAGCACACCGCTGGTGGCAGAGAGTGATTACAATTATACAGCACACCGCTGGCTGCAGAGATTGATTACAATTATACTGCACACCGCTGGCGGCAGAGATTGATTACAATTATACAGCACACCGCTAGCAGCAGAGATTGATTACAATTATACAGCAAACCGCTGGAGGCAGAGATTGATTACAATTATACAGCATACCGCTGGCGGCAGAGATTGATTACAATTATACAGCACACGGCTGGCAGCAGAAATTGATTACAATTATACAGCACACGGCTGGTGACAGAGATTGATTACAATTATACAGCACACCGCTGGTGGCAGAGATTGATTACAATTATACAGCACACCGCTGGTGGCAGAGATTGATTACAATTATACAGCACAGAGCTGGAGGCAGAGATTGATTAGAATTATACAGCACACCGCTGGAGGCAGAGATTGATTACAATTATACAGCACACCGCTGGTGGCAGAGATTGATTACAATTATACAGCACACAGCTGGCAGCAGAGATTGATTACAATTATACAGCACACCGCTAGCGGCAAAGATTGATTACAATTATACAGCACACTGCTGGAGGCACAGATTGATTACAATTATACAGCACACCGCTGGTGGCAGAGATTGATTACAATTATACAGCACACCGCTGGCGGCAGAGACTGATTACAATTATACAACACACCGCTGGCAGCAGAGATTGATTACAATTATACAGCACACCGCTGGTTGCAGAGATTGATTACAATTATACAGCGCACCGTTGGCGGCAGAGACTGATTACAATTATACAACACACCGCTGGCAGCAGAGATTGATTACAATTATATAGCACACCGCTGGTGACAGAGATTGATTACAATTATATATAGCATCGCTGGCGGCAGAGATTGATTACAATTATACAGCACACCGCTGGTGGCAGAGAGTGATTACAATTATACAGCACACCGCTGGCGGCAGAGATTGATTACAATTATACAGCACACCGCTGGCAGCAGAGATTGATTACAATTATACAGCACACCGCTGGCGGCAGAGATTGATTGCAATTATACAGCACACCGCTGGCGGCAGAGATTGATTACAATTATACAGCGCACCGCTGGCGGCAGACACTGATTACAATTATACAGCACACCGCTGGCAGCAGAGATTGATTACAATTATACAGCACACCGCTGGCGGAAGTGATTGATTAAAATTATACAGCACACCGCTGGTGGCAGAGATTGATTACAATTATACAGCACACCGCTGGCGGCAGAGATTGATTACAATTATACAGCACACCGCTGGTGACAGAGATTGATTACAATTATACAGCACACCGCTGGTGGCAGAGATTGATTACAATTATACAGCACACAGCTGGTGGCAGAGATTGATTACAATTATACAGCACACCGCTGGAGGCAGAGATTGATTACAATTATACAGCACACCGCTGGCGGCAGAGATTGATTACAATCATACAGCACACCGCTGGCGGCAGAGATTGATTACAATTATACAGCACACCGCTGGTGACAGAGACTGATTACAATTATACAGCACACCGCTGGAGGCAGAGATTGATTACAATTATACAGCACACCGCTGGCGGCAGAGATTGATTACAATTATACAGCACACCGCTGGTGGCAGAGATTGATTGCAATTATACAGCACAACGCTGGCGGCAGAGATTGATTACAATTATAGAGCACACAGCTGGTGACAGAGATTGATTACAATTATACAGCACACCGCTGGCGGTAGAGATTGATTACAATTATACAGCACACCGCTGGCAGCAGAGATTGATTACAATTATACAGCATACCGCTGGTGACAGAGATTGATTACAATTATACAGCACACCGCTGGAGGCAGAGATTGATTACAATTATACAGCACACCGCTGGAGGCAGAGATTGATTACAATCATACAGCACACCGCTGGCGGCAGAGATTGATTACAATTATAGAGCACACAGCTGGTGACAGAGATTGATTACAATTATACAGCACACCGCTGGCGGCAGAGATTGATTACAATTATACAGCACACCGCTGGCAGCAGAGATTGATTACAATTATACAGCATACCGCTGGAGGCAGAGATTGATTACAATTATACAGCACACCGCTGGTGGCAGAGATTGATTACAATTATACAGCACACCGCTGGCAGCAGAGATTGATTACAATTATACAGCATACCGCTGGAGGCAGAGACTGATTACAATTATACAGCACACCGCTGGTGGCAGAGATTGATTACAATTATACAGCACACCGCTGGCGGCAGAGATTGATTACAATTATACAGCACACCGCTGGTGGCAGAGAGTGATTACAATTATACAGCACACCGCTGGCTGCAGAGATTGATTACAATTATACAGCACACCGCTGGCAGCAGAGATTGATTACAATTATACAGCACACCGCTGGCGGCAGAGATTGATTACAATTATACAGCACACCGCTGGTGGCAGAGATTGATTACAATTATACAGCACACCGCTGGCAGCAGAGATTGATTACAATTATACAGCACACCACTGGCGGCAGAGATTGATTACAATTATACAGCACACCGCTGGTGGCAGAGAGTGATTACAATTATACAGCACACCGCTGGCTGCAGAGATTGATTACAATTATACTGCACACCGCTGGCGGCAGAGATTGATTACAATTATACAGCACACCGCTGGTGACAGAGATTGATTACAATTATACAGCACACCGCTGGTGGCAGAGATTGTTTACAATTATACAGCACACCGCTGGTGACAGAGATTGATTACAATTATACAGCACACAGCTGGAGGCAGAGATTGATTACAATTATACAGCACACCGCTGGTGGCAGAGATTGATTACAATTATACAGCACACCGCTGGCAGCAGAGATTGATTACAATTATACAGCATACCGCTGGAGGCAGAGACTGATTACAATTATACAGCACACCGCTGGCGGCAGAGATTGATTACAATTATACAGCACACCGCTGGCGGCAGAGATTGATTACAATTATACAGCACACCGCTGGTGGCAGAGAGTGATTACAATTATACAGCACACCGCTGGCTGCAGAGATTGATTACAATTATACAGCACACCGCTGGTGGCAGAGATTGATTACAATTATACAGCACACCGCTGGCAGCAGAGATTGATTACAATTATACAGCACACCACTGGCGGCAGAGATTGATTACAATTATACAGCACACCGCTGGTGGCAGAGAGTGATTACAATTATACAGCACACCGCTGGCTGCAGAGATTGATTACAATTATACTGCACACCGCTGGCGGCAGAGATTGATTACAATTATACAGCACACCGCTAGCAGCAGAGATTGATTACAATTATACAGCAAACCGCTGGAGGCAGAGATTGATTACAATTATACAGCATACCGCTGGCGGCAGAGATTGATTACAATTATACAGCACACGGCTGGCAGCAGAAATTGATTACAATTATACAGCACACCGCTGGTGACAGAGATTGATTACAATTATACAGCACACCGCTGGTGGCAGAGATTGATTACAATTATACAGCACACCGCTGGTGGCAGAGATTGATTACAATTATACAGCACACAGCTGGAGGCAGAGATTGATTAGAATTATACAGCACACCGCTGGTGACAGAGATTGATTACAATTATACAGCACACCGCTAGCGGCAAAGATTGATTACAATTATACAGCACACTGCTGGAGGCACAGATTGATTACAATTATACAGCACACCGCTGGTGGCAGAGATTGATTACAATTATACAGCACACCGCTGGCTGCAGAGATTGATTACAATTATACAGCACACCGCTGGTGACAGAGACTGATTACAATTATACAACACACCGCTGGCAGCAGAGATTGATTACAATTATACAGCACACCGCTGGTTGCAGAGATTGATTACAATTATACAGCGCACCGCTGGCGGCAGAGACTGATTACAATTATACAACACACCGCTGGCAGCAGAGATTGATTACAATTATACAGCACACCGCTGGCGGCAGAGATTGATTACAATTATATATAGCATCGCTGGCGGCAGAGATTGATTACAATTATACAGCACACCGCTGGTGGCAGAGAGTGATTACAATTATACAGCACACCGCTGGCTGCAGAGATTGATTACAATTATACTGCACACCGCTGGCGGCAGAGATTGATTACAATTATACAGCACACCGCTAGCAGCAGAGATTGATTACAATTATACAGCAAACCGCTGGAGGCAGAGATTGATTACAATTATACAGCATACCGCTGGCAGCAGAGATTGATTACAATTATACAACACACCGCTGGTGGCAGAGATTGATTACAATTATACATAGCACCGCTGGCGGCAGAGATTGATTACAATTCTACAGCACACCGCTGGTGGCAGAGATTGATTACAATTATACAGCACACCGCTGGAGGCAGAGATTGATTACAATTATACAGCACACCGCTGGCGGCAGAGAGTGATTACAATTATACAGCACACCGCTGGTGGCAGAGATTGATTACAATTCTACAGCACACCGCTGGCAGCAGAGATTGATTACAATTATACAGCACACCGCTGGCGGGAGAGAGTGATTACAATTATACAGCACACCGCTGGCGGCAGAGAGTGATTACAATTATACAGCGCACCGCTGGCGGCAGAGATTGATTACAGTTATACAGCGCACTGCTGGCGGCAGAGATTGATTACAATTATACAGAACACCACTGGTGGCAGAGATTGATTACAATTATACAGCACACCGCTGGCGGAAGGGATTGATTACCATTATACAGCACACCGCTGGTGACAGCGATTGATTACAATTATACAGCACACCGCTGGTGGCAAAGATTGATTACAATTATACAGCACACCGCTGGCGGCAGAGATTGATTACAATTATACAGCACACCGCTGGCGGCAAAGATTGATTACAATTATACAGCACACCGCTGGCGGCAGAGATTGATTACAATTATACAGCGCACCGCTGGAAGCAGAGATTGATTATAATTATACAGCACACCGCTGGCGGCAGAGATTGATTACAATTATACATCACACCGCTGGTGACAGAGACTGATTACAATTATACAGCACACCGCTGGCAGCAGAGATTGATTACAATTATACAGCACACCGCTGGCGGGAGAGAGTAATTACAATTATACAGCACACTGCTGGCGGCAGAGATTGATAACAATTATACAGCACGCCGCTGGAGGCAGAGATTGATTACAATTATACAGCACACCGCTGGTGGCAGAGATTGATTACAATTATACAGCACACCGCTGGTGACAGAGATTGATTACAATTATACAGCACACCGCTGGTGACAGAGATTGATTACAATTATATTGCACACCGCTGGTGGCAGAGATTGATTACAATTCTACAGCACACCGCTGGAGGCAGAGATTGATTACAATTATACAGCACACCGCTGGCAGCAGAGATTGATTACAATTATACAGCACACCGCTGGTGGCAGAGATTGATTACAATTATACAGCACACCGCTGGCAGCAGAGATTGATTACAATTATACAACACACCGCTGGAGGCAGAGAGTGATTACAATTATACAGCACACCGCTGGCGGCAGAGATTGATTACAATTATACAGCACACCGCTGACGACAGAGATTGATTACAATTATACAACACACCGCTGACGGCAGAGAGTGATTTACAATTATACAGCACACCGCTGGTGGCAGAGATTGATTACAATTATACAGCACACCGCTGGCGGCAGAGATTGATTACAATTCTACAGCACACCGCTGGTGGCAGAGATTGATTACAATTATACAGCACACCGCTGGAGGCAGAGATTGATTACAATTATACAGCACACCGCTGGCGGCAGAGAGTGATTACAATTATACAGCACACCGCTGGTGGCAGAGATTGATTACAATTCTACAGCACACCGCTGGTGGCAGAGATTGATTACAATTCTACAGCACACCGCTGGTGGCAGAGATTGATTACAATTATACAGCACACCGCTGGCGGGAGAGAGTGATTACAATTATACAGCACACCGCTGGCGGCAGAGAGTGATTACAATTATACAGCGCACCGCTGGCAGCAGAGATTGATTACAGTTATACAGCGCACTGCTGGCGGCAGAGATTGATTACAATTATACAGCACACCACTGGTGGCAGAGATTGATTACAATTATACAGCACACCGCTGGTGGCAGAGATTGATTACAATTATACAGCACACCGCTGGCGGAAGGGATTGATTACAATTATACAGCACACCGCTGGTGACAGCGATTGATTACAATTATACAGCACACCGCTGGTGGCAAAGATTGATTACAATTATACAGCACACCGCTGGCGGCAGAGATTGATTACAATTATACAGCACACCGCTGGCGGCAGAGATTGATTACAATTATACAGCACACCGCTGGCGGCAAAGATTGATTACAATTATACAGCACACCGCTGGCGGCAGAGATTGATTACAATTATACAGCGCACCGCTGGAAGCAGAGATTGATTATAATTATACAGCACACCGCTGGCGGCAGAGATTGATTACAATTATACATCACACCGCTGGTGACAGAGACTGATTACAATTATACAGCACACCGCTGGCAGCAGAGATTGATTACAATTATACAGCACACCGCTGGCGGCAGAGATTGATTACAATTATACATCACACAGCTGGCGGCAGAGATTGATTACAATTATACAGCACACCGCTGGTGACAGAGACTGATTACAATTATACAGCACACCGCTGGCAGCAGAGATTGATTACAATTATACAGCACACCGCTGGTGGCAGAGAGTGATTACAATTATACAGCACACCGCTGGCGGCAGAGATTGATTACAATTATACAGCACACTGCTGGCGGCAGAGATTGATTACAATTATACAGCACACCGCTGGCAGCAGAGATTGATTACAATTATACAGCACACCGCTGGCGGCAGAGATTGATTACAATTATACAACACACCGCTGGCGGCAGAGATTGATTACAATTATACAGCGCACCGCTGGAGGCAGAGATTGATTACAATTATACAGCACACCGCTGGTGGCAGAGATTGATTACAATTATACAGCACACCGCTGGTGGCAGAGATTGATTACAATTATACAGCACACTGCTGACGGCAGAGATTGATTACAATTATACAGCACACCGCTGGAGGCAGAGATTGATTACAATTATACAGCACACCGCTGGCGGCAGAGATTGATTATAATTATACATCACACCGCTGGTGACAGAGACTGATTACAATTATACAGCACACCGCTGGCAGCAGAGATTGATTACAATTATACAGCACACCGCTGGCGGCAGAGATTGATTACAATTATACATCACACAGCTGGCGGCAGAGATTGATTACAATTATACAGCACACCGCTGGCGGCAGAGATTGATTTCAATTATACAGCACACCGCTGGCAGCAGAGAGTGATTACAATTATACAGCACACCGCTGGAGGCAGAGATTGATTACAATTATACAGCACACCGCTGGTGGCAGAGATTGATTATAATTATACAGCACACCGCTGGCGGCAGAGAGTGATTACAATTATACAGCACACCGCTGGAGGCAGAGATTGATTACAATTATACAGCACACCGCTGGTGACAGAGATTGATTACAATTATACAGCACACCGCTGGCGGCAGAGACTGATTACAATTATACAGCACACCGCTGGTGGCAGAGAGTGATTACAATTATACAGCTCACCGCTGGCTGCAGAGATTGATTACAATTATACAGCACACCGCTGGCAGCAGAGATTGATTACAATTATACAACACACCGCTGGTGGCAGAGATTGATTACAATTATACAGCACACCGCTGGCAGCAGAGATTGATTACAATTATACATCACACCGCTGGCGGCAGAGATTGATTACAATTATACAGCACACCGCTGGCGGCAGAGATTGATTACAATTATACAGCACACTGCTGGCGGCAGAGATTGATTACAATTATACAGCACATCGCTGGTGGCAGAGATTGATTACAATTATACAGCACACTGCTGGCGGCAGAGATTGATTACAATTATACAGCACATCGCTGGTGGCAGAGATTGATTACAATTATACAGCACACTGCTGGCGGCAGAGATTGATTACAATTATACAGCACACCGCTGGCGGCAGAGATTGATTACAATTATACAGCACACCGCTGGTGGCAGAGAGTGATTACAATTATACAGCACACTGCTGGCGGCAGAGACTGATTACAATTATACAGCACACCGCTGGTGGCAGAGATTGATTACAATTATACAGCACACAGCTGGCGGCAGAGATTGATTACAATTATACAGCACACCGCTGGTGGCAAAGATTGATTACAATTATACAGCACACCGCTGGTGACAGAGATTAATTACAATTATACAGCACACCGCTGCCGGCAGAGACTGATTACAATTATACAGCACACCGCTGGTGACAGAGATTGATTACAATTATACAGCACACCGCTGGCGGCAGAGACTGATTACAATTATACAGCACACCGCTGGTGGCAGAGATTGATTACAATTATACAGCACACAGCTGGCGGCAGAGATTGATTACAATTATACAGCACACCGCTGGTGGCAGAGATTGATTACAATTATACAGCACACCGCTGGTGACAGAGATTGATTACAATTATAAAGCACACCGCTGGAGGCAGAGATTGATTACAATTATACAGCACACCGCTGGAGGCAGAGATTGATTACAATTATACATAGCACCGCTGGTGGCAAAGATTGATTACAATTATACAGCACACCGCTGGCGGCAGAGATTGATTACAATTATACATAGCACCGCTGGTGACAGAGATTGATTACAATTATACAGCACACTGCTGGTGACAGAGATTGATTACAATTATACAGCACACCGCCAGCGGCAGAGACTGATTACAATTATACAGCACACTGCTGGTGGCAGAGATTGATTACAATTATACAGCACACCGCTGGCGGCAGAGACTGATTACAATTATACAGCACACCGCTGGTGGCAGAGATTGATTACAATTATACAGCACACCGCTGGCGGCAGAGATTGATTACAATTATACAGCACACCGCTGGTGGCAGAGATTGATTACAATTATACAGCACACCGCTGGCGGCAGAGACTGATTACAATTATACAGCACACTGCTGGTGGCAGAGATTGATTACAATTATACAGCACACCGCTGGTGGCAGAGATTGATTACAATTATACAGCAGACCGCTGGTGACAGAGATTGATTACAATTATACAGCACACCGCTGGCGGCAGAGATTGATTACAATTATACAGCGCATCGGTGGCGGCAGAGATTGATTACAATTATACAGCACATCGCTGGTGGCAGAGATTGATTACAATTATACAGCACACCGCTGGCGGCAGAGATTGATTACAATTATACAGCACACCGCTGGTGGCAGAGAGTGATTACAATTATACAGCACACTGCTGGCGGCAGAGACTGATTACAATTATACAGCACACCGCTGGTGGCAGAGATTGATTACAATTATACAGCACACCGCTGGTGGCAAAGATTGATTACAATTATACAGCACACCGCTGGTGACAGAGATTGATTACAATTATACAGCACACCGCTGCCGGCAGAGACTGATTACAATTATACAGCACACCGCTGGTGACAGAGATTGATTACAATTATACAGCACACCGCTGGCGGCAGAGACTGATTACAATTATACAGCACACCGCTGGTGGCAGAGATTGATTACAATTATACAGCACACCGCTGGTGACAGAGATTGATTACAATTATAAAGCACACCGCTGGAGGCAGAGATTGATTACAATTATACAGCACACCGCTGGAGGCAGAGATTGATTACAATTATACATAGCACCGCTGGTGGCAAAGATTGATTACAATTATACAGCACACCGCTGGTGGCAGAGATTGATTACAATTATACATAGCACCGCTGGTGACAGAGATTGATTACAATTATACAGCACACTGCTGGTGACAGAGATTGATTACAATTATACAGCACACCGCCAGCGGCAGAGACTGATTACAATTATACAGCACACTGCTGGTGGCAGAGATTGATTACAATTATACAGCACACCGCTGGCGGCAGAGACTGATTACAATTATACAGCACACCGCTGGTGGCAGAGATTGATTACAATTATACAGCACACCGCTGGCGGCAGAGATTGATTACAATTATACAGCACACCGCTGGTGGCAGAGATTGATTACAATTATACAGCACACCGCTGGCGGCAGAGACTGATTACAATTATACAGCACACTGCTGGTGGCAGAGATTGATTACAATTATACAGCACACCGCTGGCGGCAGAGACTGATTACAATTATACAGCACACCGCTGGCTGCAGAGATTGATTACAATTATACAGCACACCGCTGGTGGCAGAGATTGATTACAATTATACAGCAGACCGCTGGTGACAGAGATTGATTACAATTATACAGCACACCGCTGGCGGTAGAGATTGATTACAATTATACAGCGCATCGGTGGCGGCAGAGATTGATTACAATTATACAGCACACCGCTGGCGGCAGAGACTGATTACAATTATACAGCACACTGCTGGTGGCAGAGATTGATTACAATTATACAGCACACCGCTGGCGGCAGAGATTCATTACAATTATACAGCACACCGCTGGCGGCAGAGACTGATTACAATTATACAGCACACCGCTGGTGGCAGAGATTGATTACAATTATACAGCACACCGCTGGTGACAGAGATTGATTACAATTATACAGCAAACCGCTGGTGGCAGAGATTGATTACAATTATACAGCACACCGCTGGAGGCAGAGATTGATTACAATTATACAGCACACCGCTGGCGGCAGAGACTGATTACAATTATACAGCACACCGCTGGTGGCAGAGATTGATTACAATTATTTATACAGCACACCGCTGGCGGCAGAGAGTGATTACACTTATACAGCACACCGCTGGCGGCAGACAGTGATTAACCTGCAGCTGCTGCATTTCACTCATTGTATTTCATTCTTCATACAGAAGCAAGAATAATCCAATCTACCTCTGTGTCTGCACGCAGTGTGCGTGTCACAGACGACAGTACTACGTTTTGGCACACGCTGTATAAATTTGCCATTCGTACAGGTGACACCCTGTCATGATGTATTTTACCTTCTCACTGTATTTGCTGTAATACTATGTCTTGGGATGTAAGTAACCATACCTTCCCCCCCATCTCCTGTGTCTCTGGGCCCATAATGCAATTATCTCTTGTCCACACAGCCAGGGG
>NC_134353.1:1514814-1547314 GCF_048569485.1 Anomaloglossus baeobatrachus | reverse complement strand
TCTCCTAATAAGCTGTTTTTCAGATGTCCCAAACAATCGAAGGGGATTCATCTGAAAAAATGACTTTCCCCCAGTCCTCAGCAGTCCACTCCCTGTACCTTTTGCAGAATGTCAGTCGGTCCCTAATGTTTTTTCTGGAGAGAAGTGGCTTCTTTGCTGCCCTCCTTGAAACCAGGCCTTGCTCCAGCAGTCTCCGCCTCACAGTGCGTGCAGAAGCCTCACACCAGCCTACTGCCATTGCTGCGCTAGCTCGGCACTGCTGGTAGTCCGACCCCGCAGCTGAAACAGTTTTAAGATACGGTCCTGGCGTTTGCTGGTCCTTTTTGGGTGCCCTGGAGCCTTTTTGGCAACAATGGAAGCTATCTCCTTGAAGTTCTTGATGATGCGATAGATTGGTGACTGAGGTGCAATCTTTGTAGCTGCGATGCTCTTCCCTGTTAGGCCATTTTTGTGCAGAGCAATGATGTCTGCACGTGTTTCTTTAGAGATAACCATGGTTACCTGAAGAGAAACAATGATACCAAGCACCAGCCTCCTTTTAACGTGTCCAGTGGTGTCATTCTTACTTAATCATGACTGATTGATCGCCAGCCCTGTCCTCATCAACATCCACACCTGTGTTACTGGAACAATCACTAAAACAATGTTTGCTGCTCCTTTTAAGGCAGGAATGCAATGATGTTGAAATGTGTTTTGGGGGTTGAAGTTCATTTTCTTAGCCAATATTGACTTTGCAAGTAATTGCCGTTAAGCTGATCACTCTTTATGACATTCTGGAGTATATGCAAATTGCCATTAGAAAAACGTAAGCAGTAGACTTTGTAAAAATTAATATTTGTAGCATTCGCAAAACTTTTGGCCATGACTGTACATGCAGCAGAGCTGACTGTGCGTGTATTGTATATGCAGCAGGTCTGAGTGTGCATGTACTTTACAAAAAGCAGAGCTGTATGTAGCAGAGTTGAGTGTGTGTGTACTGTACATGCAGCAGAGTTGAGTGTGCATCTACACTACAAGCAGCAGAGCTATATGTCCCATAGTTAAAGTGTGCATGTACCTGTACTGTACATGTAGCATAGTTCAGTGAGCATGTACAGTACATATAGCAGGGCTGTGTGTATGTAGCAGGGTTGAGTGTGCATGTACCTGTACTGTACATGTAGCATAGTTCAGTGTGCATGTACAGTACACTCCCTGACAGAAGTTCTGTCTCTTATCCATGTTATGTAAATAAAAGCTTATAACCGGACATTAAATTCATCGATTGGTTTTATAAATTACTCTTTTGAAAGCTGAAACCCTCCCATATTTGGTTTAGGTTATGAAAATAAAGTTGCTGCAAAGCTGAAATATTAATCATTTAATGAACACAGAAAGGTCAGATTTTGGCAAGACAAAAGTTTTGTCGCCCACAGAAAGTAATGTGAAATTCACACAAATAATTAACTTCTAATACAAAGATATAACATTGGAGAATGAAGTTGTGGAGCTATTAGAGCCATATTTAATATTTTGTGTGACTTCCATGAGCTTGAAGGACTGCTCCATGCGGTTCAACAATGATTCATACAATTTATTGATGAAGTCATCAGGAATAGCAGATAATGCATCTTACATGCCTCCCAGAGCTCATCTAGAGTCTTTGGTTTTGTCTTCCAAGCTTCCTCTTTCATCCTACCCCGAACATGCTCAATGATGTTCATGTCTGGTGACTGGGCTGGCCAGTCCTTGAGCACCTTGATCTGCTTTACCAGGAGGAGCTTTGTTGTAGAGATGGATGTATGAGATGGAGACCATCCTGCTGCAGAATGTGACCCCTTTTATGAATGTAAGAGGTAGCTAATACTTCTTGATATTTTAGGCTATTGATATTGCCTTCCACCTTGCAAATGTTTCGCATACCATTATCACAGGCTCAAAACCTGAATTGGTCGCTCGACCAACAGCACAAACTCAAATGAATGGCATAAAAAAAAGGAGGACAAGAGGCATAAAGTGCAAAAAGATATTTTATTGAGTGCAAAACACCAGCGATGTGTATAAAAGCGGACAACACACCAGGAAACAGGACAAAATGGGAGCAACACAGATGATTCTTACACAATGAATAAAAAAAGTCAATCAATACCGTAATGGTGACCCCAGCTCTGAAGAGAAATGATACTATACCTTGGGCTAGAAAGGAAAGTATATATGAGAGATAAAGGCAAAGAGGTCAAAAAGACATTTCATTAGGTGTTCCATATAATAGCCCAAGGGAGCTTCGGGGTATTACCCATAACAGGTCAAACCATCCAGGATTTAAAGTGACAGGTGCTCGCTAATGTGGCCAGTGCAGACAAAAAGGCCAGTGCATATTTTCCTATTTCGAGGGAAAAGAAAGGGCCACCCCCCATTACCTACCGACGTACGTTTCACTTGTTTGGATGTATGTACATCCAAACCCGGCTTCCTCAGGGAGGGAGAAGACTTTTTTTATTAATTGTGTAAGAATCACATTGTGTTGCTCCCATTTTGTCCTGTTTCCTGGTGTGTTGTCCACTTTTATACACATCGCTGGTACTTTGCACTCAATATATCTTTTTGCACTTTATGACTCTTGTCCTCCAAATTTTTATATTATTTTACTCCTGCAGTATTTGCGGCAGCTATGGTGTAATTCAACTGAAGATTCATCAGAGAAATCCACCTTCTGACACTTTTTGTACTGGCAGCTCCTGGGCTTGTCAAAAACATCTCCAGTCTCTTCAAATCTTTTTTTAATTCTTTGTACTTGACGCTGAGACACATTAAAGGTGCAGCCACCTCTGCAGTGGATCTGGTCTTCAGCCTCTTGATAATCAAGGCTTTGGTCGCAGGGTGGATTTTTGGCATGTTGTCAGAGATCAAGTTGCAGTTCACGTGAAGGTCTGGGGTGCTGGGTTTCTTTTTATACACACCCACTAATTAACCAATCATTTAGTGAGCACAGGTGAGGATGTAAACTAGGAGTGGGTGCATTATATGACAAGGCGACACAACTTATGTCTTGCCAAAATCTGACGTTTCTGTGTTCATTAAATGATCAATATTTCAGCTTTGCTGCAACTTTATTTTCATAACCTAAACCAAATTTTGGATGGTTTCAGCTTTCAAAACAGTAATTTCTAAAACCAATGGATGAATTTAAAGTCAGGTTACAAGCTTTTATTTACAGAACATGGATAAGCGACAGAACTTCTGTCAGGGAGTGTACATGTAGCAGAGCTGTATGTATGTACAGAGTTGAGTGTGCATGTACAGTACATGTAGCAGAGCTGTATGTACAGAGTTGAGTGTGCATGTACAGTACATGTAGCAGAGCTGTATGTACAGAGTTGAGTGTGCATGTACTGTACATGTAGTAGAGCTGTGTGTATGTACAGAGTTGAGTGTGCATGTACAGTACATGTAGCAGAGCTGTATGTACAGAGTTGAGTGTGCATGTACAGTACATGTAGCAGAGCTGTATGTACAGAGTTGAGTGTGCATGTACTGTACATGTAGTAGAGCTGTGTGTATGTACAGAGTTGAGTGTGCATGTACAGTACATGTAGCAGAGCTGTATGTACAGAGTTGAGTGTGCATGTACAGTACATGTAGCAGAGCTGTGTGTATGTACAGAGTTGAGTGTGCATGTACAGTACATGTAGCAGAGCTGTATGTACAGAGTTGAGTGTGCATGTACAGTACATGTAGCAGAGCTGTATGTACAGAGTTGAGTGTGCATGTACAGTACATGTAGCAGAGCTGTATGTACAGAGTTGAGTGTGCATGTACAGTACATGTAGCAGAGCTGTATGTACAGAGTTGAGTGTGCATGTACAGTACATGTAGCAAAGCTGTATGTACAGAGTTGAGTGTGCATGTACTGTACATGTAGCAAAGCTGTATGTACAGAGTTGAGTGTGCATGTACAGTACATGTAGCAAAGCTGTATGTACAGAGTTGAGTGTGCATGTACAGTACATGTAGCAAAGCTGTATGTACAGAGTTGAGTGTGCATGTACAGTACATGTAGCAAAGCTGTATGTACAGAGTTGAGTGTGCATGTACAGTACATGTAGCAAAGCTGTATGTACAGAGTTGAGTGTGCATGTACTGTACATGTAGCAAAGCTGTATGTACAGAGTTGAGTGTGCATGTACAGTACATGTAGCAGAGCTGTATGTACAGAGTTGAGTGTGCATGTACAGTACATGTAGCAAAGCTGTATGTACAGAGTTGAGTGTGCATGTACTGTACATGTAGCAGAGCTGTGTGTATGTACAGAGTTGAGTGTGCATGTACAGTACATGTAGCAAAGCTGTATGTACAGAGTTGAGTGTGCATGTACAGTACATGTAGCAGAGCTGTATGTACAGAGTTGAGTGTGCATGTACAGTACATGTAGCAGAGCTGTGTGTATGTACAGAGTTGAGTGTACATGTACAGTACATGTAGCAGAGCTGTATGTACAGAGTTGAGTGTGCAGCAGTGTTGATTCAGCTTGTGTGTGCTGTGGAGAGTGTATGTAATGTGTATGTAATGTGTTCGCTGTTCAGCTATGTGTGTACAAATCATATTCTGCAGAGAAGCACTGACAACCCCCGTGTGTATTAAACGTACGGATATTGACCCCTCCGCTGACAGGGAGATTCAAATTAGTAGAAAATATCTTTTCCAGTTTCCTGCTGTCTAAACTTGAAGTGCGTCTTAGGGCTCATGCGCACGTACCTGCTGAATATTCTGCGAGCATTTGACAGCACATGTGCGCGTCAAATCACTGCAGTAAGACTGCATAATGAAGGCAGTTATTTTGTTAAAAGAAGCAGATTTCCTGCGCTCTGGCTGCTGCCCCCACCATAGACAGAGCGGGGCTGCATCCAGAACGCACAAATAATTGACATGCTGCTTTTATGAACGCACGGATTTGGGTCGAAATTTTAGCACCCAAATCGCTGCGTTCATAAAAGCATCGTGCGCACGTGTCATGCACAATCTTCATAGATTGTGCAGGGGACGCAGGACACATGTATTTACACTGCAGTGCAATATGCAGCGTAAATGCATGCTATTACACAACGTGCTCATGAGCCCTTATACTGTGGCATGCAAAAGTTTGTGCACCCCTGGTCAAAATGACTGTTATTACTAACAGTGCAGCAAGTTAAAGATGAAATGATCTCTACAAGGCAGAAAGTGACACATGACACATTCCCTTTGTATTTTAGACAAAAAAAATAAAAAATATAATTTTCAGCTTTTACATTTGAAAATTATAAAAAGGAAAATGAGCTGATGTAAAAGTTTTGGCACCCTTGGAGATGTGTGTGCTCAGATAACTTTGACCAAGGTTTCAGAATTTAATTATCCTGTTAGGGTTGACTTGTTCACTATCATCGTTAGGAAAGGCCGAGTGATGCAAGTGTCACAGCTTTACAGAAACCCGGCCTCCTCTAACCTTGTGCCAAAAATCAGCAGCCATGGGTTCTTCTAAGCTGCTGCCTAGCACTCTGAAAATGGTGGAGGCCTACAAAGCAGAAAAAGGCTAAGAAGATAGCAAAGCGTTTTCAATTGTCCATTCCTCAGTTTGAAATGTAATTACGAAATGGCTGTTACCAGAAATACTGGAGTCAAGATAAGGTCTGAAGACCAAGCAAAATTTCTGCTCCTAGGATTGCTAAAAAGGCAAATCAGAGCCCCTGCCTGACTGCAAAAGACCTTCTGCAACATTGAAGAGGCTCTGGAGTTGTGGTACATTATTCTACTGTTCAGAGACATCTGACAAATATGGCCTTCATGGAAGAGTCATCAGAAGAAAACTTCTGCGTTTTCCCCATAAAATTCAGGGTGAGAAGTCTGCAAAATATCATCTACATAAGCCTGATGCATTCTGGAAACTAGCCCTGTATACCAATGAGGTGAATATAGAACGCTATGGCCCCAATGATCAAAAAGTATGTGTGGAGAAAAAAGGGTCCAGAATTTCAGGAAAAGAATATCTCACCAACCATTAAGCATGAGGTGGATCAATAATGCTTTGGGGTTGTGCTGTAGCCAATGGGACGGGGAACATTTCATGGGTGGAGAGAAGAATGGATTCAATGAAATTTCAACAAATTCTTGATGGAAACATAACACCATCTGTAAAAAAGCTGAAGACGAAAAGAGGAGAAAAGAAGAGAAAAAAAAAAAGATGGCTTCTACAAATGGATAATGATCCTAAACACACGTCAAAATCAACAGTAGACGACCTCAAAAGACAGAAACTGAAGGTTTTTACAATGGCTTTACAGTCCTCTGATCTGATTATCAATGAAAATCTGTGGCAAGACCTCAAAAGAGCAAATCATGCAAGATGAGCCAGGAATCTCACAGAAGTGGAAGACGTCTCCACGGAAGAGTAGTGCATGCAAGATGAGCCAGGAATCTCACAAAAGTGGAAGACGTCTCCAAGGAATAGCAGTGCATGCAAGATGAGCCAGGAATCTCACAGAACTGGAAGACGTCTCCACGGAAGAGTAGTGCATGTAAGATGAGCCAGGAATCTCACAAAAGTGGAAGACGTCTCCAAGGAATAGCAGTGCATGCAAGATGAGCCAGGAATCTCACAGAACTGGAAGACGTCTCCACGGAAGAGTAGTGCATGTAAGATGAGCCAGGAATCTCACAAAAGTGGAAGACGTCTCCAAGGAATAGCAGTGCATGCAAGATGAGCCAGGAATCTCACAGAACTGGAAGACGTCTCCAAGGAAGAGCAGTGCATGCAAGACGAACCAGGAATATCACAGAACTGGAACACGAGTCAGGAATTATCACAGAACTGGAAGACGTCTCCAAGGATGAGCAGTGCATGCAGACAAGCTAAAGAATCTCACAGAACTGGAAGACGTCTCCAAGGAAGAGTAGTGCATGCAAGACGAACCAGGAATCTCACAGAAGTGGAACACGAGTCAGGAATATCACAGAACTGGAAGATGTCTCCAAAGAAAGGCAATGCATGCAAGATGAGCCAGGAATCTCACAGAAGTGGAAGACGTCTCCAAGGAAGAGCAGTGCATGCAAGACAAGCCAGGAATCTCTTAGAACTGGAAGATGTCTCCAAAGAAGGGCAATGCATGCAAGATGAGCCCAGAATCTCACAGAAGTGGAAGAGGAGCCAGGAATCTCACAGAACTGGAAGATGTCGCCAAAGAAGAATGGTTGAATATCCCTCAAGCAAGATTTGATAGATTCTTGGCTGCTAGAAAAAGAGTTTACAAGATGTGATACTTGCCAAAGGGGGTGCTATCACCGTAAGTACTAACCATGCAGGGTGCCCAAAACTTTGCATCGGCCCATTTTACTTTTAATTTTAAAATGTAAAAGATGAAAAAGATTTTTGCCTAGAATATAAAGGGAATGTGTCGTGTGTCACTTTATGCCTTTTAGAGATCATTTCATCTTCAACTTCTACCTGTTCACAATAACAGTAATTTTAACCAGGGGTGCACAAACTATTACAAGCCACTGTAAGATGCGTCCTACAGTCTAAAGCTGACAGGTTGAATCCCAGCTGATTCATGCTGTCCGAGTTTCAGGCAGCATGAATCTAGTGTCAGGTTTTCTCTACATTTTTAGAAAGGGTACTTTTTAGACCTACAATGACCCATAGCCCTGATCATGGCTGAGATGGCCCTTGGGACCGTGTGTGGTGGCAAACACCGGCTTCGCGTCTCAGAGCAGGCCTCCTATGTGACCACTTCGCTCATAGTGTCAGGTGTGTACTAGGGCCGGCTCCTGATGCATTTCCCACTCTTGGGCTGCGGCCACTGTAAAAAATATTCTTGTTTCCTCCAGGTCCTGTACATATCACCCCCATAGATGAAGAAGGCTCCATGTGTCAACCAGATGTACATCGCTCAGGATGTAACTATACGCTATGCTTTACAATGAAGGCAGGAAGTAAAGAAAAACCTAACAAAGGCTATAACTCATAGTCCAAACTGACCAAGCATCTGGTATCTGCACCCAGATGGCTGAGGTTGTGGTGAGAAGACCGAGGTGGAAGACATGAAATGTGAAGGATGGACTCACGCTCTGATGCTCCGTCAGGAAATATCAGGTGACATTTCTCTTTCTCGCCGTTGTGCTCCAGCAGCCACGACTTCAAGTGAATCTCCAAACTCAGAACATTTGGTGGAATAACCTGATGGTCAATGTCATACACATGGGAACCTGCAGAAAACGGATGACAGTGATAAGTGGCAGCGAGCAGGAGATAGGATACCACCCACGATTCCCTCATACCCTGCTCCGGAGGTGACTCAGGAGACTCATTTGGCTCCTGCTCAGAAGAGGAGATCTGGAGAACCAGCAGCCGGCGCAATGTACTTAGGTCTGCGTCCTTCAATCCACCATCCAGGTCACACAGGAGTTCACATATTGGCCGAGGGGAGACAACAGTCACCTAATTATAAAATAATGACGTAATGAGCACTGGTCCGCAGGTGTATGACACGTCTACATGTGAGCAGGGTTATCACCTCCACAAAGGAACCATGTGATGTGGCCAGAGAGGTGCTATGCTGCATCCGCTGCTTGTTCTGCTGCAGGGAGTCCAGCACGGCCACGGAGAGCGCACTGTTCTTCAGAGATCCAGAACCTTCTGTGGGGAGAGCCTGCACCTCAGACAGACACCGCAGCAGGCGAGGCAAGTTACCTTTCATCTCCTACACAGAGAAAAACCACAAAGAATGGAGAATACACATGACAGAAGATGAGCAGAGCGTATAATCAACAAAAAGAGAAATGAGGAAGAGAACAGAGAGTCTACAAGAGAGCCGAGAGGAGAACGGAGAGTCTACAAGAGAGCAGAGAGTCTTCAGAGGAAGGCGGAGAGTCTACAAGAGAGCGGAGTCTACAATCACAGTAAGGAGGAGAGCAAAGAGTCTACAGAGAGAGGAGAGAGTCTACAAGAGAGCAGAGAGTCTTCAGAGGAAGGCGGAGAGTCTACAAGAAGAGAGCCGAGGAGGAGATCGGAGAGCCTACAAGAAGAGAGCCGAGAGGAGATCGGAGAGTCTACAAGAGAGCGGAGTCTACAATCACAGTAAGGAGGAGAACAAAGAGTCTACAGAGAGAGGAGAGAGTCTACAATCAGAGCGAGACAGAATCTACAAGAAGTGAGCCAAGGAAGAGATCAGAGAGTCTACAAGAAGCGAGGGGAGGAGATCGGAGAGTCTACAAGAGAGCAGAGAGTCTTCAGAGGAAGGCGGAGAGTCTACAAGAAGAGAGCCGAGGAGGAGATCGGAGAGTCTACAAGAGAGCGGAGTCTACAATCACAGTAAGGAGGAGAGCAAAGAGTCTACAGAGAGAGGAGAGAGTCTACAATCAGAGCGAGACAGAATCTACAAGAAGTGAGCCAAGGAAGAGATCAGAGAGTCTACAAGAAGCGAGGGGAGGAGATCGGAGAGTCTACGAGAGAGCGGAGTCTACAATCACAGTAAGGAGGAGAGCAAAGAGTCTACACAGAGAGGAGGAGAGCAGAGAGGAAGACAGCAGAGAGTCTACAAGAAGTGAGCCAAGGAATAGAACAGAGTCTACAAGAAGCGAGCTGAGGAGGAGATCAGAGAGTCTACAATCAGAGCGAGGAGGAGAGTCTACAATCACAGCAAGGAGGAGTGCAGAGAGTCTACAAGAAGTGAGTTGAGGAAGAGATCGGAGAGTCTACAAGAGAGCCGAGGAGAAGAGCTGAGAGCCTACAAGAAAAGAGCCAAGGAGGAGTGCAGAGAGTCTATGAGGAGAAGAGCCGAGAGCCTACAAGAAAAGAGCCAAGGAGGAGAGCAGAGAGAGTCTACAAGGAAAGAGCTGAGGAGTCTACAATCAGAGCTAAGAGCGGAGATGCTACAAGAAGAGAGCCAAGGAGGAGAGCAGAGACTCTACAAGACTACAGAGGAGGAGAGTGGAGACCCTACAAGACTACAGACGAGTTTGCCGATTACTGAGTTTCTTACAATGTGATAGCTTGGGGTGATCCTATAGCTATGCAGTCATGTACAGAGCGTGCATGACTGCTGCTTTTATGATGACAGGCAAACCTCTTATCTAATACTAGAAGGTGGCCCGATTCTACGCATCGGGTATTCTAGAATTTACGTATTGTGTAGTTCATGTATGATTTTTGTTATATATATATATATATATATATATATATAGATGTTGTTGTGTGTAGTTACCAAGTGTTTGTGTAGGTGCTGTACATGTTCTGGGTGTTGTCTGGGTGTGACGGGGGGTGAGAGCGGTGTTGTATGTGTGTTGCGTGTGTTGCGTTGTTTGTGGAGCGCTGTGTGTCTGTAGCGTTGTGTGTGTGGTGTGTTTTGGGGGGAGGTATGTTTTGTGCAATGTGTGTGTTGTGCGGTATGTGCGTATATTTGTGTGTGCCGCGGTGTTTGTGTGTTGGGTGTTGTGTGTGTGCAGCGTTGTCTGTGTGTGTGGGTGTCTGTGTAGGGCAGTTGTTTGTGGTTCCCAGTGTGTGTGTGTGTGTGTGTGGTGTGTTGTGCAGTGCGCGCGCGCGCGTGTGTGTGTGTGTGTGTGTGTGTGTGTGTGTGCATCAGCCTCTCTTCTCTCAGCCTACCTCTCCCAGCCTCCCTCCTCCCAGCCTCCCTCAGCATCAGCCTCCCTCTCCCAGCCTCCCCAGCATCAGCCTCCGCCAGCATCAGCCTCTCTCCTTCCAGCCTCCTCCAGCATCAGCCTCCCTCTCCCAGCCTTCCCCAGGATCAGCCTCTCTCCTCCCAGCCTCCGTCCTCCCAGCCTTCCCCAGCATCAGCTTTCCCCTCCCAGCCTCCCTCAGCATCAGCCTTCCCCAGCATCAGCCTCTCTCCTCCCAGCCTCAGCCTCTCTCCTTCCAGCCTCCCCCAGCATCAGCCTCTCTCCTTCCAGCTTCCCTCAGCATCAGCCTCCCCTTCCCAGCCTTCCCCAGGATCAGCCTCTCTCCTCCCAGCCTCCTTCCTCCCAGCCTCCTTCCTCCCAGCCTCCCTCAGCATCAGCCTTCTGCTCCCAGTCTCCCCCAGCATCAGCCTCCCCATGCATCAGCCTCCACCAGCATCAGCCTCTCTCCTTCCAGCCTCTCTCCTTCCAGCCTCCCCCAGCATCAGCCTCCCCTTCCCAGCCTTCCCCAGGATCAGCCTCTCTCCTCCCAGCCTCCTTCCTCCCAGCCTCCCTCTCCCAGCCTCCCTCAGCATCAGCCTTCCACTCCCAGTCTCCCCCAGCATCAGCCTCCCCAAGCATCAGCCTCCACCAGCATCAGCCTCTCTCCTTCCAGCCTCCCCCAGCATCAGCCTCTCTCCTTCCAGCCTCCCTCAGCATCAGCCTCCCGTTCCCAGCCTTCCCCAGGATCAGCCTCTCTCCTCCCAGCCTCCTTCCTCCCAGCCTCCCTCAGCATCAGCCTTCCCCTCCCAGTCTCCCCCAGCATCAGCCTCCCCAAGCATCAGCCTCCACCAGCATTAGCCTCTCTCCTTCCAGCCTCCCCCAGCATCAGCCTCCCCAAGCATCAGCCTCCACCAGCATCAGCCTCCCTCGTCCCAGCCTCCCCCTCCCAGCCTCCCCCAGCATCAGCCTCTCCTCCCAGCCTTCCCCATGATCAGCCTCTCTGCTCCCAGCCTCCTCCAGCACGCCGTGCTCCTCTGCCGACACTCACACACCCGATCGCATCCACTCACACACACCCGATCGCATCCACTCACACACACCCGATCGCATCCACTCACACACACCCGATCGCATCCACTCACACACACCCGATCGCATCCACTCACACACACCCGATCGCATCCACTCACACACACCCGATCGCATCCACTCACACACACCCGATCGCATCCACTCACACACACCCGATCGCATACACTCACACACACAGACACTGACGATATCGCACATACGCGCTTATACTCACAACATCCGGGGATATCACATGCTTCTGGCCATGTGATCCTCCGGCAGGTCCTGGAAGATCACAACAGCACAGTATCGCCGCCGAGAAGCAAGCGATATCCCAGGATGTTGTGAGTATGTGGATGCGATGTGATGTGTGTGTGTGAGTGAGTGTGATCTGATTTGTGTGTGTGTATGTGTGTGCTGTTATGTGTGTGCTGTTATGTGTGTGCTGTTATGTGTGTGCTGTTATGTGTCTGTATTTTCCGCCGCTGCAGGACCTTGATGTGTGGATGCGATGTGATGTGTGTGTGAGGTGTGTATGAGAGTGAGTGGGAGCCGGTGTACACTGGTAACTATGATACACATCGGGTAACTAAGGGACCTTAGTTACCCGATGTGTATAATGGTTACCAGCTTTCACGGCCTCCGTGAAGATCCCAGCATCGCAAGGTTATGTGTGGCGCTGCTGGGATCCTGACGGAGCCGGTGTAGAAGCAAGAGATATCCCAGCATGTTGTGATGTGTGAGGTGTGTGTGAGAGTGAGTGTGAGAGTGAGTGTGATCTGATGTGTGTGTGTACTCACCTGGGAATCGGGGCTCCGTGTCATTTGGGCCAGAGCGAGCGTGCATTGCGTGAGGGGGGCGGGGCCTGCAGAGAGCCGGGGCGAGAGGCCAATCCGTGTGGGGGGGCGGGGCCATGGCGAGCCCAGCGGCCAATCAGCTTTGTGTCACCGTAAGGACACAATTTCGGAGCATGACAGACAGACAGACAGACAGACAGACAGACAGACAGACAGACAGACAGACAGACAGACAGACAGACAGACAGACAGACAGACAGACAGACAGACAGACAGACAGACAGACAGACAGACAGACAGACAGAATAAGGCAATTATATATATATAGATGAGTAATAAAAATCAGGCGGGAGAGTCCAGGAATCCCACAGAGAACGGGCAGAGGCCACACTGCTAATAAGGGGGGAGACTTAGGAGAGATCACACAGTGCAAAGCCCTAAACTGCACCGAGCGCAGCGTCTCCCCAAACCCACTGCACATGGGTCACACGGAGGTTTTCACAAACATCACATGTCATGTTCTGTTCAGACCACTGATTCTGACACTCCGCCTGATAACGTCTCTGATGCCTGATCAATGTCGGCAGACTCGGGCTTTGCCCTGCAGAGTGGTAATTCACAGGCAGGTTAGCAAGGGTTAATCTCTGCTGGTTAGTCTTATTTGATCACATGTTCTGGGGGAGCCAATTACATCTGCTCCACTCCTAGAAGCAACTACCAGGTCTTCAGTACGGCCTCTGATGAGAAGGTTGGACTTGGCTGCAGGATACACCAGGTACCACTTCAAGGCAGTCCCAGATACTGCAGCAGCTGGCCCCAGGGGTGGGATCCAGGACACAGGTATGGGGCTCAGGGTAAGGGTATGTGCGCACTAGGCGTTTTTTTCACGCTGCGTTTTTATGTGCGTTTTTGTCTCAAAAAACGCACCCGCGGCTAAAAAATGCGACAAACGCATGCGTTTTTACCGCGATTTGGTGAGGTTTTTGATACGTTTTTGCTCACTGCGTTTTTAATCAGTGCACAATGCCATTAAAGATTGTTGATGGAAAAAAAGAAAAAAAAAAGGTCTGATGTCATTTCCTTCTTCAATATGTTCTTCATTGTATGCAGGAGAGCAGACAGCAGCTGCAGAACTACAAGGCTCAGCATCCTCCATCCAATAGTGTATGCAGGAGAGCAGACAGCTGCAGAACTACAAGGCTCAGCATCCTCCATCCAATAGTGTATGCAGGAGAGCAGACAGCTGCAGAACTACAAGGCTCAGCATCCTCCATCCAATAGTGTATGCAGGAGAGCAGACAGCAGCTGCAGAACTAGTGTATGCAGGAGAGCAGACAGCAGCTGCAGAACTACAAGGCTCAGCATCCTCCATCCAATAGTGTATGCAGGAGAGCAGACAGCTGCAGAACTACAAGGCTCAGCATCCTCCATCCAATAGTGTATGCAGGAGAGCAGACAGCTACAGAACTACAAGGCTCAGCATCCTCCATCCAATAGTGTATGCAGGAGAGCAGACAGCAGCTGCAGAACTAGTGTATGCAGGAGAGCAGACAGCAGCTGCAGAACTACAAGGCTCAGCATCCTCCATCCAGGACTGTATGCAGG
The DNA here is from genome assembly GCF_048569485.1 of Anomaloglossus baeobatrachus. Taxonomy (NCBI): domain Eukaryota; kingdom Metazoa; phylum Chordata; class Amphibia; order Anura; family Aromobatidae; genus Anomaloglossus; species Anomaloglossus baeobatrachus. Next base: position 1,533,215 of record NC_134353.1, on the reverse strand, counting down.
AGTTTTTTGTCCAAAAAGAAAGAAAAAAAAAATGACATGGGCTTCGCTATATTTTTGTATGCTAGCCAGGTACAGCAGGCAGGTACAGGCTGCCCCCAATCCCCAGCTGCCTATTTGTACCCGGCTGGGAATCAAAAATATAGGGAAGCCCTTTTTTTTTTTTTTATGTCATGAATTTCAAGAAATAATTAAAAAAAAAAAATAAATGACATAGGCTTCGCCCAATTTTTGTGTCCAGCCAGGTACAACTAGGCAGGTGGGGGTTGGAATCCGCAGTACAGAGTACCCAAGCTTTCTGGGCACCCCCGCTGCGAATTGCAGTCCGCAGCCACCCCAGAAATGGCGCTTTCATAGTAGCGCCATCTTTTGGCGCTGTATCCAACTCTTCCAGCTGCCCTGGTGACGGTGGCTCGCTGGGTAATAATGGGGTTAGGGCTAGCTGTATATTATCAGCTGGCCCTAAGCCCGAAATTCATGGTGTCACGCCAATATTAGACATGGCCACCATGAATTTCTGGTAATGATAAAAAAAAAACCACAACACACAGAAAAATATTTTTATTAGAAATAAAACACAAACACAATTAGTGACTCTATCTTTATTGAAATAAAGAAGTCCCCCTCCGCAGTAATCCTGGGTCAAGGGTCCCGCGCCGTCCAATCCGGATCCAATATCATCTGATCGGTTTGCTGGAAGGCATACCGATCAGATGATGTCAGGTTAAAGGACGTGAATCACATCACACATCAGCTGATTGTATAAAAGCCGATTTATACAATCAGCTGATGTATCAGTGCAAAAAAAAAAAAATACTGAGTCACGTCCATGCTGATTACCAGCAGCTCCTGGAGCGATCGGATGAGCGTCTGATCCTGTCCCATCGCTGCAGGAGCTGCCTGTAATCAGCTGATGAAGTCTCCTGACGGCAGGATCAGCTGATCAGTTAAGCCGGCCGGGCACTAAAAAGCCGGCGACACCGCGAGAATTAAGATCAGCTGATGCGTCAGGTGACTGCATCAGGTGATCCACCGCCAGGTCCTGCAAGCATCGTACGTGTCCCGGCAGTCTGCACACAGCCAGAGTGGCGGGAGCGGGAGAGGAGCTGGGAGCGGACATGGCACCGGGAGTCTGCAGACAGGCGAGTATGACATTTTTTTTTTCTACTGTTCACTTTTGTTTTCGCCGCTGCCTCCACCTCCCGCCCAGCCATGACGCCGCGCGGGAGCTGACATGGCACCGGGAGGGTTGTGGACGCAGCGGTGACGGTACTGGGAGGATTCATGCTTCTGTGTTTACCAACAGAAGGAATCCTCTTCCTGTACACGTCACTTTACTGCCCACCCCTTGCGTTTATAGCTGCGTTTTTAGTCATAGAAACGCAGCTATAATAACAATTTGCGTTTCTCATTGCGTTTTTGAACATCTCATTGAACTCAATGGGTGAAAAACGCAGTGAAAAACGCAGAAATAATTGACATGCTGCATTTTTGTGGTCACCACAAAAACGCAGCTACAAAAAAACGCTATGTGCGGACAGCACTTATGAAAACTCATAGACATTGCTGGGGAAGCAACGTCACTGCGTTTTCAGCACAACAACGCGGTAAAAAACGCCGCTAAAAACGCCTAGTGCGCACAAGGCCTAACAGGCAGGACTACAGAAGGATCACAATATTAAAATATTTTTCTAGATAAGGATCACTGGCACGCTGCATCACCCTGGGCGGCTGCGTCACCCTTCCATTATTACTAGAAGAGCTCAAGATAGGGAAAATTAAACTAGGAAGGGCCAAAGATGGGGATCATTATTACTGGAAGATCTCAGGATGGGGGCATTATTGCTGGAAGATCTCAGAATAAGGAACATTATACCAGGAAGGGCCCAGGATGGGGGTCATTATTACTGGAAGAGCTCAGGATGGGGGCATTATTGCTGGAAGATCTCAGAATAAGGAACATTATACCAGGAAGGGCCCAGGATGGGGGTCATTATTGCTGGAAGATCTCAGGATGGGGGCATTATTGCTGGAAGATCTCAGAATAAGGAACATTATACCAGGAAGGGCCCAGGATGGGAGTCATTATTACTGGAAGAGCTCAGGATGGGGGCATTATTGCTGGAAGATCTCAGAATAAGGAACATTATACCAGGAAGGGCCCAGGATGGGGGTCATTATTACTGGAAGATCTCAGGATGGGGGCATTATTGCTGGAAGATCTCAGAATAAGGAACATTATACCAGGAAGGGCCCAGGATGGGGGTCATTATTACTGGAAGAGCTCAGGATGGGGGCATTATTGCTGGAAGATCTCAGAATAAGGAACATTATACCAGGAAGGGCCCAGGATGGGGGTCATTATTACTGGAAGAGCTCAGGATGGGGGCATTATTGCTGGAAGATCTCAGAATAAGGAACATGATACCAGGAAGGGCCCAGGATGGGGGTCATTATTACTGGAAGATCTCAGAATAAGGAACATTATACCAGGAAGGGCCCAGGATGGGGGTCATTATTACTGGAAGAGCTCAGGATGGGGGCATTATTGCTGGAAGAGCTCAGAATAAGGAACATTATACCAGGAAGGGCACAGGATGGGGGTCATTATTACTGGAAGAGCTCAGGATGGGGGCATTATTGCTGGAAGAACTCAGAATAAGGAACATTATACCAGGAAGGGCACAGGATGGGGGTCATTATTACTGGAAGAGCTCAGGATGGGGGCATTATTGCTGGAAGAACTCAGAATAAGGAACATTATACCAGGAAGGGTCCAGGATGGGGGTCATTATTACTGGAAGAGCTCAGAATAAGGAACATAATACCAGGAAGGGCCCAGGATGGGGGTCATTATTACTGGAAGAGCTCAGAATAAGGAACATAATACCAGGAAGGGCCCAGGATGGGGGTCATTATTACTGGAAGAGCTCAGGATGGGGGCATTATTGCTGGAAGATCTCAGGATGGGGGCATTATTGCTGGAAGAGCTCAGAATAAGGAACATTATACCAGGAAGGGCCCAGGATGGGGGTCATTATTACTGGAAGAGCTCAGGATGGGGGCATTATTGCTGGAAGATCTCAGGATGGGGGCATTATTGCTGGAAGAGCTCAGAATAAGGAACATAATACCAGGAAGGGCCCAGGATGGGGGTCATTATTACTGGAAGAGCTCAGGATGGGGGCATTATTGCTGGAAGATCTCAGGATGGGGGCATTATTGCTGGAAGAGCTCAGAATAAGGAACATTATACCAGGAAGGGCCCAGGATGGGGGTCATTATTACTGGAAGATCTCAGGATGGGGGCATTATTGCTGGAAGAGCTCAGAATAAGGAACATTATACCAGGAAGGGCCCAGGATGGGGGTCATTATTACTGGAAGAGCTCAGGATGGGGGCATTATGGCTGGTAGATCTCAGAATAAGGAACATTATACCAGGAAGGGCCCAGGATGGGGGTCATTATTGCTGGAAGATCTCAGGATGGGGGCATTATTGCTGGAAGATCTCAGAATAAGGAACATTATACCAGGAAGGGCCCAGGATGGGGGTCATTATTACTGGAAGATCTCAGGATGGGGGCATTATTGCTGGAAGATCTCAGAATAAGGAACATTATACCAGGAAGGGCCCAGGATGGGGGTCATTATTACTGGAAGATCTCAGGATGGGGGCATTATTGCTGGAAGATCTCAGAATAAGGAACATTATACCAGGAAGGGCCCAGGATGGGGGTCATTATTACTGGAAGAGCTCAGGATGGGGGCATTATTGCTGGAAGATCTCAGAATAAGGAACATTATACCAGGAAGGGCCCAGGATGGGGGTCATTATTACTGGAAGAGCTCAGGATGGGGGCATTATTGCTGGAAGAGCTCAGAATAAGGAACATTATACCAGGAAGGGCACAGGATGGGGGTCATTATTACTGGAAGAGCTCAGGATGGGGGGCATTATTGCTGGAAGAACTCAGAATAAGGAACATTATACCAGGAAGGGCACAGGATGGGGGTCATTATTACTGGAAGAGCTCAGGATGGGGGCATTATTGCTGGAAGAACTCAGAATAAGGAACATTATACCAGGAAGGGTCCAGGATGGGGGTCATTATTACTGGAAGAGCTCAGAATAAGGAACATAATACCAGGAAGGGCCCAGGATGGGGGTCATTATTACTGGAAGAGCTCAGAATAAGGAACATAATACCAGGAAGGGCCCAGGATGGGGGTCATTATTACTGGAAGAGCTCAGGATGGGGACATTATTGCTGGAAGAGCTCAGAATAAGGAACATTATACCAGGAAGGGCCCAGGATGGGGGTCATTATTACTGGAAGAGCTCAGAATAAGGAACATAATACCAGGAAGGGCCCAGGATGGGGGTCATTATTACTGGAAGAGCTCAGGATGGGGGCATTATTGCTGGAAGATCTCAGAATAAGGAACATTATACCAGGAAGGGCCCAGGATGGGGGTCATTATTACTAAGAGCTCAGGATGGGGGCATTATTGCTGGAAGAGCTCAGAATAAGGAACATTATACCAGGAAGGGCCCAGGATGGGGGTCTTTATTACTGGAAGATCTCAGGATGGGGGCATTATTGCTGGAAGAGCTCAGAATAAGGAACATTATACCAGGAAGGGCCCAGGATGGGGGTCATTATTACTGGAAGATCTCAGGATGGGGGCATTATTGCTGGAAGAGCTCAGAATAAGGAACATTATACCAGGAAGGGCCCAGGATGGGGGTCATTATTACTGGAAGAGCTCAGAATAAGGAACATTATACCAGGAAGGGCCCAGGATGGGGGTCATTATTACTGGAAGAGCTCAGGATGGGGGCATTATTGCTGGAAGAGCTCAGAATAAGGAACATAATACCAGGAAGGGCCCAGGATGGGGGTCATTATTACTGGAAGAGCTCAGGATGGGGGCATTATTGCTGGAAGATCTCAGGATGGGGGCATTATTGCTGGAAGAGCTCAGAATAAGGAACATTATACCAGGAAGGGCCCAGGATGGGGGTCATTATTACTGGAAGAGCTCAGGATGGGGGCATTATTGCTGGAAGAGCTCAGAATAAGGAACATTATACCAGGAAGGGCCCAGGATGGGGGTCATTATTACTGGAAGAGCTCAGGATGGGGGCATTATGGCTGGAAGAGCTCAGAATAAGGAACATTATACCAGGAAGGGCCCAGGATGGGGTCATTATTACTGGAAGAGCTCAGGATGGGGGCATTATTGCTGGAAGAGCTCAGAATAAGGAACATTATACCAGGAAGGGCCCAGGATGGGGGCATTATTGCTGGAAGAACTCAGAATAAGGGACATTATACCAGGAAGGGCCCAGGATGGGGGTCATTATTACTGGAAGAGCTCAGGATGGGGGCATTATGGCTGGAAGAGCTCAGAATAAGGAACATTATACCAGGAAGGGCCCAGGATGGGGTCATTATTACTGGAAGAGCTCAAGGTAGGGGACATTGTACCAGGAAAGGCCCAGGAGGTGGATCATTATTACTGGAAGTATTAAAGAAATGACTAGTTTTGTAGACGAAAAAACAAGCCACCATATGATTCAGAACTTTCTTTATTTCACTGATTTTTTTTGATGTTTTATGGTATCTCAAAAAATGTTTTTAAAAAAACATTTATATCCTAATCAGAGTATCCAGTCAATTACAGAAGACGTTTCGGCTATACTACCTTCTTCAGTAATGACTATTAAATATAAACAAGAACAAAAGATAACATTAGATCCATGCATCAAAAAGGGGTAAAGCTGGAGGCAGAGGGGACACCAGAATGACACAAAAGCTAATCGAGTTAGCTCTATTCCAAGACTGAGAATGGCCGAAAAAGGACAGGCGCAGGTTACATACTACCTTCACCAGGGTGTGAGACGTGGCACACGTGATCTGAGACTGGCTGTGTGCGCTCTCACATATAGCGCTGAACCAGTGAAGATGGCGGCACTTCCGGGTCCTGTTCTATCAAGCACAGGTCCCGGGGTGCAGGCTGCGCATGCGCAGTGAAGAAAGTAGAAGTGATAGCGTTGTGAACGTCCCGAGGTGAGTGTCTCTAGGAAAGGAAGGTGTCGCTGTATAACCGGTGGGAAGGCGGATCTAGCGCGCCTATAAACAAAATAAATGCAAAAATTAAAAGTGAAGTGTTTCTTATAATAAGCACTTAATACAATGAAACCAAGGGGAATATAAAAAGACCCAAAAAAGGGGAAGGTTCACAACAAAGAGGGATATTATCATGAAGATTACTGTAAAATGCAAATTAGGAACAGATAAATAAAATCACAGATAAAGAATGACAAAGATATATTAAAAATCTATAAACCTGGATATAAACGAGTAATAAACACAGGGCGATTGCCAGGTCTGTCATTAATACAAGGTAGCACAGGTTATATTTCCCCTTCATACTTAGAATGATTTGGTAGCAGGAGGCTGCGCTGTCCTATACATGCGTTTCTTCATACACTCATATAGAGGTTATATTTCCCCTTCATACTGATAATGATTGCACAGGGACATGTAATATACAGTGAGATGGTAGCAGGAGGCTGTGCTGTCCTATACATGCGTTTCTTCATACACTCATATAGAGGTTATATTTCCCCTTCATACTGATAATGATTGCACAGGGACATGTAATATACAGTGAGATGGTAGCAGGAGGCTGCGCTGTCCTATACATGCGTTTCTCCATACACTCATATAGAGGTTATATTTCCCCTTCATACTGATAATGATTGCACAGGGACATGTAATATACAGTGAGATGGTAGCAGGAGGCTGCACTGTCCTATACATGCGTTTCTCCATACACTCATATAGAGGTTATATTTCCCCTTCATACTGATAATGATTGCACAGGGACATGTAATATACAGTGAGATGGTAGCAGGAGGCTGCACTGTCCTATACATGCGTTTCTCCATACACTCATATAGAGGTTATATTTCCCCTTCATACTGATAATGATTGCACAGGGACATGTAATATACAGTGAGATGGTAGCAGGAGGCTGCACTGTCCTATACATGTGTTTCTTCATACACTCATATAGAGGTTATATTTCCCCTTCATACTGATAATGATTGCACAGGGACATGTAATATACAGTGAGATGGTAGCAGGAGGCTGCACTGTCCTATACATGCGTTTCTTCATGCACTCATATAGAGGTTATATTTCCCCTTCATACTGATAATGATTGCACAGGGACATGTAATATACAGTGAGATGGTAGCAGGAGGCTGCACTGTCCTATACATGCGTTTCTTCATACACTCATATAGAGGTTATATTTCCTCTTCATACTGATAATGATTGCACAGGGACATGTAATATACAGTGAGATGGTAGCAGGAGACTGCGCTGTCCTATACATGCGTTTCTCCATACACTCATATAGAGGTTATATTTCCCCTTCATACTGATAATGATTGCACAGGGACATGTAATACACAGTGAGATGGTAGCAGGAGGCTGCGCTGTCCTATACATGCGTTTCTTCATACACTCATATAGAGGTTATATTTCCCCTTCATACTGATAATGATTGCACAGGGACATGTAATATACAGTGAGATGGTAGCAGGAGGCTGCGCTGTCCTATACATGCGTTTCTTCATACACTCATATAGAGGTTATATTTCCCCTTCATACTGATAATGATTGCACAGGGACATGTAATATACAGTGAGATGGTAGCAGGAGGCTGCACTGTCCTATACATGCGTTTCTCCATACACTCATATAGAGGTTATATTTCCCCTTCATACTGATAATGATTGCACAGGGACATGTAATATACAGTGAGATGGTAGCAGGAGGCTGCACTGTCCTATACATGCGTTTCTTCATGCACTCATATAGAGGTTATATTTCCCCTTCATACTGATAATGATTGCACAGGGACATGTAATATACAGTGAGATGGTAGCAGGAGGCTGCGCTGTCCTATACATGCGTTTCTCCATACACTCATATAGAGGTTATATTTCCCCTTCATACTGATAATGATTGCACAGGGACATGTAATATACAGTGAGATGGTAGCAGGAGGCTGCACTGTCCTATACATGCGTTTCTTCATACACTCATATAGAGGTTATATTTCCCCTTCATACTGATAATGATTGCACAGGGACATGTAATATACAGTGAGATGGTAGCAGGAGGCTGCACTGTCCTATACATGCGTTTCTCCATACACTCATATAGAGGTTATATTTCCCCTTCATACTGATAATGATTGCACAGGGACATGTAATATACAGTGAGATGGTAGCAGGAGGCTGCGCTGTCCTATACATGCGTTTCTCCATACACTCATATAGAGGTTATATTTCCCCTTCATACTGATAATGATTGCACAGGGACATATAATATACAGTGAGATGGTAGCAGGAGACTGCGCTGTCCTATACATGCGTTTCTCCATACACTCATATAGAGGTTATATTTCCCCTTCATACTGATAATGATTGCACAGGGACATGTAATATACAGTGAGATGGTAGCAGGAGGCTGCGCTGTCCTATACATGCGTTTCTCCATACACTCATATAGAGGTTATATTTCCCCTTCATACTGATAATGATTGCACAGGGACATGTAATATACAGTGAGATGGTAGCAGGAGGCTGCACTGTCCTATACATGCGTTTCTTCATACACTCATATAGAGGTTATATTTCCCCTTCATACTGATAATGATTGCACAGGGACATGTAATATACAGTGAGATGGTAGCAGGAGGCTGCACTGTCCTATACATGCGTTTCTCCATACACTCATATAGAGGTTATATTTCCCCTTCATACTGATAATGATTGCACAGGGACATGTAATATACAGTGAGATGGTAGCAGGAGGCTGCACTGTCCTATACATGCGTTTCTTCATACACTCATATAGAGGTTATATTTCCCCTTCATACTGATAATGATTGCACAGGGACATGTAATATGCAGTGAGATGGTAGCAGGAGGCTGCACTGTCCTATACATGCGTTTCTTCATGCACTCATATAGAGGTTATATTTCCCCTTCATACTGATAATGATTGCACAGGGACATGTAATATACAGTGAGATGGTAGCAGGAGGCTGCACTGTCCTATACATGCGTTTCTTCATACACTCATATAGAGGTTATATTTCCCCTTCATACTGATAATGATTGCACAGGGACATGTAATATACAGTGAGATGGTAGCAGGAGGCTGCGCTATCCTATACATGCGTTTCTTCATACACTCATATAGAGGTTATATTTCCCCTTCATACTGATAATGATTGCACAGGGACATGTAATATACAGTGAGATGGTAGCAGGAGGCTGCGCTGTCCTATACATGCGTTTCTCCATACACTCATATAGAGGTTATATTTCCCCTTCATACTGATAATGATTGCACAGGGACATGTAATATACAGTGAGATGGTAGCAGGAGGCTGCACTGTCCTATACATGCGTTTCTTCATACACTCATATAGAGGTTATATTTCCCCTTCATACTGATAATGATTGCACAGGGACATGTAATATACAGTGAGATGGTAGCAGGAGGCTGCGCTGTCCTATACATGCGTTTCTTCATGCACTCATATAGAGGTTATATTTCTCCTTCATACTGATAATGATTGCACAGGGACATGTAATATACAGTGAGATGGTAGCAGGAGGCTGCGCTGTCCTATACATGCGTTTCTTCATACACTCATATAGAGGTTATATTTCCCCTTCATACTGATAATGATTGCACAGGGACATGTAATATACAGTGAGATGGTAGCAGGAGGCTGCACTGTCCTGTACATGCGTTTCTTCATGCACTCATATAGAGGTTATATTTCCCCTTCATACTGATAATGATTGCACAGGGACATGTAATATACAGTGAGATGGTAGCAGGAGGCTGCGCTGTCCTATACATGCGTTTCTTCATACACTCATATAGAGGTTATATTTCCCCTTCATACTGATAATGATTGCACAGGGACATGTAATATACAGTGAGATGGTAGCAGGAGGCTGCGCTGTCCTATACATGCGTTTCTTCATGCACTCATATAGAGGTTATATTTCTCCTTCATACTGATAATGATTGCACAGGGACATGTAATATACAGTGAGATGGTAGCAGGAGGCTGCGCTGTCCTATACATGCGTTTCTCCATACACTCATATAGAGGTTATATTTCCCCTTCATACTGATAATGATTGCACAGGGACATGTAATATACAGTGAGATGGTAGCAGGAGGCTGCACTGTCCTATACATGCGTTTCTTCATGCACTCATATAGAGGTTATATTTCCCCTTCATACTGATAATGATTGCACAGGGACATGTAATATACAGTGAGATGGTAGCAGGAGGCTGCGCTGTCCTATACATGCGTTTCTTCATGCACTCATATAGAGGTTATATTTCCCCTTCATACTGATAATGATTGCACAGGGAAATGTAATATACAGTGAGATGGTAGCAGGAGGCTGCGCTGTCCTATACATGCGTTTCTCCATACACTCATATAGAGGTTATATTTCCCCTTCATACTGATAATGATTGCACAGGGACATGTAATATACAGTGAGATGGTAGCAGGAGGCTGCGCTGTCCTATACATGCGTTTCTCCATACACTCATATAGAGGTTATATTTCCCCTTCATACTGATAATGATTGCACAGGGACATGTAATATACAGTGAGATGGTAGCAGGAGGCTGCGCTGTCCTATACATGCGTTTCTTCATACACTCATATAGAGGTTATATTTCCCCTTCATACTGATAATGATTGCACAGGGACATGTAATATACAGTGAGATGGTAGCAGGAGGCTGCGCTGTCCTATACATGCGTTTCTCCATACACTCATATAGAGGTTATATTTCCCCTTCATACTGATAATGATTGCACAGGGACATGTAATATACAGTGAGATGGTAGCAGGAGGCTGCGCTGTCCTATACATGCGTTTCTTCATGCACTCATATAGAGGTTATATTTCCCCTTCATACTGATAATGATTGCACAGGGACATGTAATATACAGTGAGATGGTAGCAGGAGGCTGCGCTGTCCTATACATGCGTTTCTCCATACACTCATATAGAGGTTATATTTCCCCTTCATACTGATAATGATTGCACAGGGACATGTAATATACAGTGAGATGGTAGCAGGAGGCTGCGCTGTCCTATACATGCGTTTCTCCATACACTCATATAGAGGTTATATTTCCCCTTCATACTGATAATGATTACACAGGGACATGTAATATACAGTGAGATGGTAGCAGGAGGCTGCACTGTCCTATACATGCGTTTCTTCATGCACTCATATAGAGGTTATATTCCCCTTCATACTGATAATGATTGCACAGGGACATGTAATATACAGTGAGATGGTAGCAGGAGGCTGCGCTGTCCTATACATGCGTTTCTCCATACACTCATATAGAGGTTATATTTCCCCTTCATACTGATAATGATTGCACAGGGACATGTAATATACAGTGAGATGGTAGCAGGAGGCTGCACTGTCCTATACATGCGTTTCTTCATGCACTCATATAGAGGTTATATTTCCCCTTCATACTGATAATGATTGCACAGGGACATGTAATATACAGTGAGATGGTAGCAGGAGGCTGCGCTGTCCTATACATGCGTCTCTTCATGCACTCATATAGAGGTTATATTTCCCCTTCATACTGATAATGATTGCACAGGGACATGTAATATACAGTGAGATGGTAGCAGGAGGCTGCACTGTCCTATACATGCGTTTCTTCATGCACTCATATAGAGGTTATATTTCCCCTTCATACTGATAATGATTGCACAGGGACATGTAATATACAGTGAGATGGTAGCAGGAGGCTGCGCTGTCCTATACATGCGTCTCTTCATGCACTCATATAGAGGTTATATTTCCCCTTCATACTGATAATGATTGCACAGGGACATGTAATATACAGTGAGATGGTAGCAGGAGGCTGCGCTGTCCTATACATGCGTTTCTCCATACACTCATATAGAGGTTATATTTCCCCTTCATACTGATAATGATTGCACAGGGACATGTAATATACAGTGAGATGGTAGCAGGAGGCTGCACTGTCCTATACATGCGTTTCTTCATGCACTCATATAGAGGTTATATTTCCCCTTCATACTGATAATGATTGCACAGGGACATGTAATATACAGTGAGATGGTAGCAGGAGGCTGCACTGTCCTATACATGCGTTTCTTCATGCACTCATATAGAGGTTATATTTCCCCTTCATACTGATAATGATTGCACAGGGACATGTAATATACAGTGAGATGGTAGCAGGAGGCTGCACTGTCCTATACATGCGTTTCTCCATACACTCATATAGAGGTTATATTTCCCCTTCATACTGATAATGATTGCACAGGGACATGTAATATACAGTGAGATGGTAGCAGGAGGCTGCGCTGTCCTATACATGCGTTTCTTCATGCACTCATATAGAGGTTATATTTCCCCTTCATACTGATAATGATTGCACAGGGAAATGTAATATACAGTGAGATGGTAGCAGGAGGCTGCACTGTCCTATACATGCGTTTCTCCATACACTCATATAGAGGTTATATTTCCCCTTCATACTGATAATGATTGCACAGGGACATGTAATATACAGTGAGATGGTAGCAGGAGGCTGCGCTGTCCTATACATGCGTTTCTCCATACACTCATATAGAGGTTATATTTCCCCTTCATACTGATAATGATTGCACAGGGACATGTAATATACAGTGAGATGGTAGCAGGAGGCTGCGCTGTCCTATACATGCGTTTCTTCATGCACTCATATAGAGGTTATATTTCCCCTTCATACTGATAATGATTGCACAGGGACATGTAATATACAGTGAGATGGTAGCAGGAGGCTGCGCTGTCCTATACATGCGTTTCTCCATACACTCATATAGAGGTTATATTTCCCCTTCATACTGATAATGATTGCACAGGGACATGTAATATACAGTGAGATGGTAGCAGGAGGCTGCGCTGTCCTATACATGCGTTTCTCCATACACTCATATAGAGGTTATATTTCCCCTTCATACTGATAATGATTGCACAGGGACATGTAATATACAGTGAGATGGTAGCAGGAGGCTGCGCTGTCCTATACATGCGTTTCTTCATGCACTCATATAGAGGTTATATTTCCCCTTCATACTGATAATGATTGCACAGGGACATGTAATATACAGTGAGATGGTAGCAGGAGGCTGCGCTGTCCTATACATGCGTTTCTCCATACACTCATATAGAGGTTATATTTCCCCTTCATACTGATAATGATTGCACAGGGACATGTAATATACAGTGAGATGGTAGCAGGAGGCTGCGCTGTCCTATACATGCGTTTCTTCATGCACTCATATAGAGGTTATATTTCCCCTTCATACTGATAATGATTGCACAGGGACATGTAATATACAGTGAGATGGTAGCAGGAGGCTGCACTGTCCTATACATGCGTTTCTTCATGCACTCATATAGAGGTTATATTTCCCCTTCATACTGATAATGATTGCACAGGGACATGTAATATACAGTGAGATGGTAGCAGGAGGCTGCGCTGTCCTATACATGCGTTTCTCCATACACTCATATAGAGGTTATATTTCCCCTTCATACTGATAATGATTGCACAGGGACATGTAATATACAGTGAGATGGTAGCAGGAGGCTGCGCTGTCCTATACATGCGTTTCTTCATGCACTCATATAGAGGTTATATTTCCCCTTCATACTGATAATGATTGCACAGGGACATGTAATATACAGTGAGATGGTAGCAGGAGGCTGCGCTGTCCTATACATGCGTTTCTCCATACACTCATATAGAGGTTATATTTCCCCTTCATACTGATAATGATTGCACAGGGACATGTAATATACAGTGAGATGGTAGCAGGAGGCTGCGCTGTCCTATACATGCGTTTCTCCATACACTCATATAGAGGTTATATTTCCCCTTCATACTGATAATGATTGCACAGGGACATGTAATATACAGTGAGATGGTAGCAGGAGGCTGCGCTGTCCTATACATGCGTTTCTCCATACACTCATATAGAGGTTATATTTCCCCTTCATACTGATAATGATTGCACAGGGACATGTAATATACAGTGAGATGGTAGCAGGAGGCTGCGCTGTCCTATACATGCGTTTCTTCATGCACTCATATAGAGGTTATATTTCCCCTTCATACTGATAATGATTGCACAGGGACATGTAATATACAGTGAGATGGTAGCAGGAGGCTGCGCTGTCCTATACATGCGTTTCTCCATACACTCATATAGAGGTTATATTTCCCCTTCATACTGATAATGATTGCACAGGGACATGTAATATACAGTGAGATGGTAGCAGGAGGCTGTGCTGTCCTATACATGCGTTTCTCCATACACTCATATAGAGGTTATATTTCCCCTTCATACTGATAATGATTGCACAGGGACATGTAATATACAGTGAGATGGTAGCAGGAGGCTGTGCTGTCCTATACATGCGTTTCTCCATACACTCATATAGAGGTTATATTTCCCCTTCATACTGATAATGATTGCACAGGGACATGTAATATACAGTGAGATGGTAGCAGGAGGCTGCACTGTCCTATACATGCGTTTCTTCATGCACTCATATAGAGGTTATATTTCCCCTTCATACTGATAATGATTGCACAGGGACATGTAATATACAGTGAGATGGTAGCAGGAGGCTGCACTGTCCTATACATGCGTTTCTTCATGCACTCATATAGAGGTTATATTTCCCCTTCATACTGATAATGATTGCACAGGGACATGTAATATACAGTGAGATGGTAGCAGGAGGCTGCGCTGTCCTATACATGCGTTTCTCCATACACTCATATAGAGGTTATATTTCCCCTTCATACTGATAATGATTGCACAGGGACATGTAATATACAGTGAGATGGTAGCAGGAGGCTGCACTGTCCTATACATGCGTTTCTTCATACACTCATATAGAGGTTATATTTCCCCTTCATACTGATAATGATTGCACAGGGACATGTAATATACAGTGAGATGGTAGCAGGAGGCTGCACTGTCCTATACATGCGTTTCTTCATGCACTCATATAGAGGTTATATTTCCCCTTCATACTGATAATGATTGCACAGGGACATGTAATATACAGTGAGATGGTAGCAGGAGGCTGCGCTGTCCTATACATGCGTTTCTTCATGCACTCATATAGAGGTTATATTTCCCCTTCATACTGATAATGATTGCACAGGGACATGTAATATACAGTGAGATGGTAGCAGGAGGCTGCGCTGTCCTATACCTGCGTTTCTTCATGCACTCATATAGAGGTTATATTTCCCCTTCATACTGATAATGATTGCACAGGGACATGTAATATACAGTGAGATGGTAGCAGGAGGCTGCGCTGTCCTATACATGCGTTTCTCCATACACTCATATAGAGGTTATATTTCCCCTTCATACTGATAATGATTGCACAGGGACATGTAATATACAGTGAGATGGTAGCAGGAGGCTGCACTGTCCTATACATGCGTTTCTTCATGCACTCATATAGAGGTTATATTTCCCCTTCATACTGATAATGATTGCACAGGGACATGTAATATACAGTGAGATGGTAGCAGGAGGCTGCGCTGTCCTATACATGCGTTTCTTCATGCACTCATATAGAGGTTATATTTCCCCTTCATACTGATAATGATTGCACAGGGACATGTAATATACAGTGAGATGGTAGCAGGAGGCTGCACTGTCCTATACATGCGTTTCTTCATGCACTCATATAGAGGTTATATTTCCCCTTCATACTGATAATGATTGCACAGGGACATGTAATATACAGTGAGATGGTAGCAGGAGGCTGCACTGTCCTATACATGCGTTTCTTCATACACTCATATAGAGGTTATATTTCCCCTTCATACTGATAATGATTGCACAGGGACATGTAATATACAGTGAGATGGTAGCAGGAGGCTGCGCTGTCCTATACATGCGTTTCTTCATACACTCATATAGAGGTTATATTTCCCCTTCATACTGATAATGATTGCACAGGGACATGTAATATACAGTGAGATGGTAGCAGGAGGCTGCGCTGTCCTATACATGCGTTTCTCCATACACTCATATAGAGGTTATATTTCCCCTTCATACTGATAATGATTGCACAGGGACATGTAATATACAGTGAGATGGTAGCAGGAGGCTGCACTGTCCTATACATGCGTTTCTTCATACACTCATATAGAGGTTATATTTCCCCTTCATACTGATAATGATTGCACAGGGACATGTAATATACAGTGAGATGGTAGCAGGAGGCTGCGCTGTCCTATACATGCGTTTCTTCATGCACTCATATAGAGGTTATATTTCCCCTTCATACTGATAATGATTGCACAGGGACATGTAATATACAGTGAGATGGTAGCAGGAGGCTGCGCTGTCCTATACATGCGTTTCTTCATACACTCATATAGAGGTTATATTTCCCCTTCATACTGATAATGATTGCACAGGGACATGTAATATACAGTGAGATGGTAGCAGGAGGCTGCGCTGTCCTGTACATGCGTTTCTTCATGCACTCATATAGAGGTTATATTTCCCCTTCATACTGATAATGATTGCACAGGGACATGTAATATACAGTGAGATGGTAGCAGGAGGCTGCGCTGTCCTATACATGCGTTTCTCATACACTCATATAGAGGTTATATTTCCCCTTCATACTGATAATGATTGCACAGGGACATGTAATATACAGTGAGATGGTAGCAGGAGGCTGCGCTGTCCTATACATGCGTTTCTTCATGCACTCATATAGAGGTTATATTTCCCCTTCATACTGATAATGATTGCACAGGGACATGTAATATACAGTGAGATGGTAGCAGGAGGCTGCGCTGTCCTATACATGCGTTTCTCCATACACTCATATAGAGGTTATATTTCCCCTTCATACTGATAATGATTGCACAGGGACATGTAATATACAGTGAGATGGTAGCAGGAGGCTGCGCTGTCCTATACATGCGTTTCTTCATGCACTCATATAGAGGTTATATTTCCCCTTCATACTGATAATGATTGCACAGGGACATGTAATATACAGTGAGATGGTAGCAGGAGGCTGCGCTGTCCTATACATGCGTTTCTTCATACACTCATATAGAGGTTATATTTCCCCTTCATACTGATAATGATTGCACAGGGACATGTAATATACAGTGAGATGGTAGCAGGAGGCTGCGCTGTCCTATACATGCGTTTCTCCATACACTCATATAGAGGTTATATTTCCCCTTCATACTGATAATGATTGCACAGGGACATGTAATATACAGTGAGATGGTAGCAGGAGGCTGCGCTGTCCTATACATGCGTTTCTTCCATACACTCATATAGAGGTTATATTTCCCCTTCATACTGATAATGATTGCACAGGGACATGTAATATACAGTGAGATGGTAGCAGGAGGCTGCGCTGTCCTATACATGCGTTTCTCCATACACTCATATAGAGGTTATATTTCCCCTTCATACTGATAATGATTGCACAGGGACATGTAATATACAGTGAGATGGTAGCAGGAGGCTGCGCTGTCCTATACATGCGTTTCTCCATACACTCATATAGAGGTTATATTTCCCCTTCATACTGATAATGATTGCACAGGGACATGTAATATACAGTGAGATGGTAGCAGGAGGCTGCGCTGTCCTATACATGCGTTTCTTCATGCACTCATATAGAGGTTATATTTCCCCTTCATACTGATAATGATTGCACAGGGACATGTAATATACAGTGAGATGGTAGCAGGAGGCTGCGCTGTCCTATACATGCGTTTCTCCATACACTCATATAGAGGTTATATTTCCCCTTCATACTGATAATGATTGCACAGGGACATGTAATATACAGTGAGATGGTAGCAGGAGGCTGCGCTGTCCTATACATGCGTTTCTCCATACACTCATATAGAGGTTATATTTCCCCTTCATACTGATAATGATTGCACAGGGACATGTAATATACAGTGAGATGGTAGCAGGAGGCTGCGCTGTCCTATACATGCGTTTCTCCATACACTCATATAGAGGTTATATTTCCCCTTCATACTGATAATGATTGCACAGGGACATGTAATATACAGTGAGATGGTAGCAGGAGGCTGCACTGTCCTATACATGCGTTTCTCATACACTCATATAGAGGTTATATTTCCCCTTCATACTGATAATGATTGCACAGGGACATGTAATATACAGTGAGATGGTA